>NC_050573.1:248100462-248379735 GCF_011100635.1 Trichosurus vulpecula | reverse complement strand
AGGCCCTAAACAAAGAACAGGAAACTCTTAAGACAAAGGATAGAAAATAACTCCTCTCCAGCTGGAGAAATATTAACCTGGTCAGTTCTTAGGAATGAGGCGGCGAGGGGGTGGCTCCCCTCTCTGGCAGGAAAAACTTTCTTTGTTCAGTGTCCTATAAAAGTCACCACATGGGACAGGCACATTGGAACCTCACCCACGGAAAGGATGCTTTGTCTGGGGCTACATTCAGAAGGGCCAACCAAGGAGGTTGTAAATGGGTTCCCCAGCTTTGAAGAAGCCTTGGGTGCAAGTGCTGAACGTGAAGTGTATGTTGTATGCTGTGTGTGTGTCTTTTGTCGTTGTCGCTGCATTTGTAGAAAAGAGAGGGATTCCCCAGCTTGGAGAAACCTTGGGCATTGGTGTTCCTCTGAACAGGGGTTGCCTCTGTGTGTCTGTGTCTTTGTCTACGTCACTGCATCAACTGCGTAGTAGGAATTGTTAAATAATGTGACTGCAGGGTTAATAGAGTATTTCCCCTGTCTTTCAATAAAAACTTTGTTCTGTTGGGAGTGTGCCTTTTTGCCAGCGTGAATCTGAATCCGAACCTAACCTAGCTTAATCAAACAAAAGGGCAGGGAGAGAGAGTAAAGGCAGGCCTTTACTGTACAGGCCTTTACAGATTACTGTACTTTACTTTACTTTACTTTACTTGACAGTCCTTCACAGATTTCTGTTATTCCAGATAGCTCGTATCAGTGTCTCCTCACCTTCACCTCAGACTCCTCCGCCATTTGCAGTTGGCAGGAATGCCATTGCCACTGAGTTAAGCTAACAGGTATCAATGCAATCAGATTTATGCCAATGGGCTTTAAGGTGAAAATATTGAACTTATTTCTCAAGGTCCTTAGTTTTCACTTATGGATTGAACCAAGGATTTATATAGTTTTGGTTTCCTACAACTAGATCCCTCTGTGATGAGTCAAATGTGCAAGACTAAGAGATAAAAGTATCGCATTCATTCATTCCTTGATATATTCATTCAATCAAATATTTGCCAAGTACCTATTACATTTGTCTTCTTCAGTCTCCTTGGGTGAAAATGCAAACTTGAGCATGATTTGAGTTCATTTACATAGTTAATTAAACAATGACCATTTCATTTCCTTGATGACAGTACCTTTGAGATAAAACTTTAAAACATAACAAAGCAATAACCACTAAAAAACTCCCAAGGTTTTATTTTATTTTAAGCCCACTCCCACCCTTGTGGCAGTCAATGGGCACCTTGCTATTCAGTGGTAATCTGCAATCCCCTACAGAGAGCTCAGCAGCCCACACCTAATCAGGGACAATCATAAGTAAAATTGTTTTGTACAATTTGGATGTAATTAGAGCAGCTTTCTTTTTAGTGATTCATTATCGGGCTACACTACTTTTAGTACCAGCAAACTCAAATCTAAATTCCTCCAACAGGAGAGACAAAGCCACAAACCAGAATGAGAATTATCTATAAAAAAGGGAGCCAAGACAGGAATATTATTCTCTCCCCTCCTCCCTCAACCCTCACCCCAAAAGTGCAAATCGCAAATCAGACCTTGGTGACAGACTGTCAGCCTCCACTGTTTTACAATAAGCTGCCTAGGCCTTGCTCCTAGAGGAAGACTCTCTCCTATTTGAGCCCAGAGATGTTTGCTGCTGGACTTCCTTGGCGGGTCCTTTGATCTCTAGTTTCCCATTCCCTTCCATGAAAGAGCACATTAATTATTAGGGATACTAAAAACTTTATATGCATAAAGAGCCTATTTATGGTTTACCTTGCAGTTTGTTCTTAGTGATGTTTAGGAAATATGTCGAATCCTCAGTATAAAAGCCCTCTTCTCCTTTCGGTGAAGATGAAGGCAATTATTACTCTAAGACTAAGCAACCTGATTACCCACTGAAGCTTAGTCATTTAGGAATTGTCAAGTTTATTTGGGACCAAGATGCAAGTCCTGCCCCTGACACATACTGGCCCTGTCAAACAGGGCAAGTCTTTTACCTTCTCAGATCAGTTTGCCGAGAAGGTATAAACATCCCTTGATCAAGGGAATTTCCTCATTTCAAAGTTCCCTAGACTGTTGAAATCACAAGTCCTGGTCCTATCCCTATTAGTTGGGTCCATGGGATATATAGTATTATAATAGATCCTGAGTGACCTTGGAAAAAATTGGACCCAGCTTGCCCTTAAGGAGCTTATAGGCAAATAAGATGAGTGAGTGCACACGGACATACTTCTTGGATTTGAAAGATGATATTCTTGGTAGCGTATGACCTGGAGGCAATGCTGCACCTGCCTCCATGCGGTGTCTTGAGGAGGTGCTACAAGATGCCATCCAGGTAAAACATCTACCATATTGTTCTGCAGTGTCGGATCACAGACATTCCTACCTTTGGAGTCTCTCAAAGGCCTTGAGATGAGCAAGGTGGCAGAGGTGACAATGCTTAAGGCTTATGTATTTATAAAGTACTTTATATGTTTTGCCTCATTTGATATGATAGCCCCCCTAAGAAAGACAGAAAGCAATTATCATTCTAATTTTACAGATGAGGCTCAGAGAGGGGAAGTCATAGTTTACATGTATTGACTCCCGGACACAAAGCCAAGATTGCCAGGGGAAGCCTGTTTAACTTAATTTAGGGGGAAAAGTTGTTTTAGCAATTAACTATTTTCATATAGTCCTAACTTGACAAATGACACTTTTATCTTTATTAAAATAGGTCTTGGAGCACTTGTCCCTGGTAATTAATTTCATTAGTAATTATTTTCTGTCTCTAAGTGTGTGTATGTGTGTGTCTGTTTATGCTTTACCTGGCAGCTGCTGTCTGTCCTCAGCGATGTTTAGGAAATATGTTAAATTCTTAAACATGTTTACTCTCTCACAATTTCTATTTCCTCGTCTATAAAATAGAAAGAACAGCAGCAATAACAGGACAACAGTGATGATGATGATGATGAGGAGGAGGAGGAGGAGGAGGAAGAGGAGGAGGAGGAGCACTTATCACACAAAGCCATTGACAAGATCAAATGAAACCATCAATTGAAACACTTTCCCTAAGCTCTGAATGTGTGTCTGGCATGAAAATTGACATGCAAATGTCACCTATTATTATTATCTTTAAATTTTTCTCCTGAGCGAAGGAGGCAGCTCATTTGGGCAAAATTTCAAAGATAATAATAATAGGTGACATTTCCACATCAGTGTGAATTTGCTGCGGTGCCTCCTTCATTCAACCTCCACCCTCCCCCAGCTGGAATTCTGGCGATCCCTCTTTCTCTTCCTCCCTTCCTCCTGGCACTTTTATGGACTTCTGCCATACGTTTCACTTTTAATGTGTAGTAGAGTTGTTTCCATACCTGTATTGTGTCTCCTCCTTAAATGTTCCCTGAAGGCAGGGACTACTAAACTGTAAACGTCTTGACCTTGGTGTTCAGTTTCATGATTGTGATCTCAGCACAACACATACATGTAGCAATTGTTCAGCTATTTTTGTCATGTCTGACTCTTCATGACCTCATTTGATGTTTTTTTTTTTTTTGGCAAAGATACTAGTGTGGTTCTCTATTTCTTTCTCCAGCTAATTTTACAGATGAGGTAACTGAGGCAAACAGGTGAAGTGATTTCCCCAGGGTCACACGGCTAGTAAGCATCTGAAGCCAGACTTGAACTCAAGTCTTCTTGACTCCAAGCCTGGCACTCTCTTCACTACATCACCTAGCTGTCCCTGTATATAGACAAGTACCCTGTAAATCATGGGGGAACTATGCTGAACCCAGAGCACTCCAGGAATTAATTTTTGGCTGAGATTGTCAGGGTCAGAATTACAATTACTTTGCAGTTTATATGTACATTTCATTTGAAGTTTTAAATCCCTAGCCTTTAAAAAATTGAATTTTGGAATCTATTTAGGACACAACAGACCTATATAGAGGGCAGCTAGTAGATCTCTAATTCACTTAAGATAATATTGTCGGATTGCTGTCAAAGGTTCAAATACAAATATTTTAAATGGACTTTGTATTGATCTAAAGAATTTTAAAGTTCCTATTTCTCAATTTGAAACTGGAGTCCATTGCTTCTTTGTACTTAGGTCACTGGGTTATGGTAAAGAAAGCAGGTTGTCCAATGTAACCCTCTGTTATTATTAATATTATGTTTGGAGAAACTCACTAGCTTTGGGACTGTCATTCAGTATCTGTGAACCTCAGTTTCTTCTTCTTTAGAATGGGATAATAATAAGACCTGTTTCACAGGATTGCTGTGAGGATCAAATGAAATAACATATATTCAGTCCTTTATAAACCATAAGGTGCTACATACAGGATAGCTATTATTATATGTAGTATTTGCTATTGCATCACTCTTTTCACTTCCTCTAGTTCACTAAAGTTTACTCTAGTATACTTAGCTATGATTTTGTAAATTCTTCCAGGTACCAAATGTGTGCAGATATTAAATTATCCAATATTTAATTATCTTGGCCCTATTTTTTAAATATCCTAGTGTCTTTTCATATCCAATGTCTCAGCTACTTTAAAAAAATGTGTATTCTGTAAACTGAGCACTCAAATGAAGGCAATGAAAACTGTAAATGAAGACCAGTTGAGGGCAAGTGGCCTGATCTCACCAGTAAGATTTGGGGAATGAAAAGGAAAAAGAGAAAAAATATGCCCACAGACAGGAGTTTTGTAAGATGGGATGGCATCAGAATAAAATGAGGCAGTTCTCTGTACAGGCAGATGAATGACAATGGGAAGGGCTTCCAAAAGGTCGTTTCCATCTGCCTATGACATTTTCAACGAGGCAGAGATTGTAAAGACAAACCTCATCAATATGCTAATCTCTTAACTGAGTAGCTGTACATATTAATATATTTAGTTCAGACAAATGGAATCTTCTGTGAAGCTATCTTAATAAAACAGAGGTTTTAGCTGTTTCTGTCTTTTGACCTCATAGCATACATGAATCTCCTCTCTGGATTTTGCAGGAAAAAGCTGTAGCTATTTCCTCTGATTATTTATTTGCTATTTTATTTAACTTTTCTTTTTCTGATGGCCTTCATAGTTTTTTTTCTAAATCAAGAGCATATATGATGCCTATAATAAATTGTATTCATTTATGTGTTGCAAAGAAGTCATTCAAATCTATGCCTCAAAGTCTGCTGGATTTTGTTTATTCATGAATAAAATCTTTGATTTTGAAGAAATACTGACTCTTCTATAGTGCTGTAAGCTGAGATTTCACATCTGCTTCAGATACACAAATTGTGGGCACAAGCAGGTTGTAGCTTATGTCATGACTGTGTGTGAGGAGAGACATAACAGATGTGAGCAAGGACAACCTTCCTACTCCACTCTTTTCTTTCAAACCATCCTCTACTCAGGTGCCAAAATAATCTTCAGCACAGATGTAATCATATCTTACCTGCTCAAAAATATTCAGTAGCTATGTATTGCCTTTAGGATAAAATACAATAGCCTCTCCCTGCCATTTAAAGCCTGGAACAATCTGGATCCAGCCTTACTTTCCAGATGTACTCTATTATGGAGACCATTCCCATACCAATGAGAGGACAGATCTATTAAGTATTTATCTGAGATTGAATGGAAAAGTGTATTAATCTCTCTTGGGAAACCCAATTTGGGTGGGATTATGAAGCCATCACTAAGGCCCCTCTACCATCTAGGGTTGGTATATTGAGTGAATGCATGTTTGAATATATGAATGAATGAAAAAAATCTATTGATTGCTTGCTATGTGTCAGGCACTGTGCTAAACCCTGGGGATAGACAAACTAAAAGCAAGATTGCTTGACATCTAGGAGCTTGCTTTCTAATAGAAGAAGATAATCCATTTATGGAAACATTTTCCAGGGAGGAACAATTTAGTCTGGAAAGTCAAAGGGATAACGAATGGAGTCTTTGGGTAACTGATTGATACAACCTTTCCAGAAATGGTAGAATGCTAATATTGATCTGATTACCCTTCCCAAAGCAAAAGGTAGAAAAGGTTTGATGGGGAGGATTGAGCAGATAAAGGACATAAAACCACTATGACCTGGCAGGAGTAGAGGATGCTAGGTCTGGGGAGGATTAGATATTTTGAACTCCCAATAATTGAGAGGATCCTGTCCCAGGCAAGAGCCAGAAAACTGGATGGGAGGCAAAAGATAGAACAGTAACAGCCTTAACAGCAGGACAATCACTCAGAAGGCAGAGTACGGTGTCTGGGACAAGCTAGATATTACAAATTCTCACCACATCAGGACAGCACTACAGTGACAACAGATATGTTACATGGTATTAGAGATTGTACTTTAAAGTGGTAACTCATTATATGATATCTGTAATCAATTTGAAATCTAGGGTTATTAGTAAATATCATACTGATTAATTTAACAGTGTTATTTTTAACATCCTATTAAAATAGAGGGCTACCAAAAACTTAACCTCCTATATGATTTTATGTTTCCAGTGCTAGGCCCGTCTATTCATCTGCATCCAGGTTTATCAGCTATGCATATTATATCTAAAATGAAATTCCTTAAAAGTAATGCTGTAGCATCCCTTTTTCTTTTCTTTTTTTTTCTTTTTGATCCATGAACAGGTCAGATACATTTATTTTCAATCAAGAGCTCGTGGTCTTGGTATCCAAGAGAGTTGGCAGGGTCTTTTACGATCTACAGTTCAGTAAAGAGGCGCTGACACTTTACGCAGGGATTCAGTGAAAGCTTGTGAGCTAAGCTAGCTCCAAAAGTGGCATCCAAACCTGACCAAGAGTACTTGATTAATTCCATGGAAATGACACATCTCTTGCACCATTACTCACATTAGTTGGGACTGAATAGAACAGACACTTTTCATCTCCTATGAAGTGAAACTGACCATGTGATAACTCTCACCAAGCTTTTCTTAATCTCTAAACGGGGAACAGATTTAACAGTGTTAATAAATCTTTCTTCACTCTTGGCTAATTTTTTCCTCTTTGGGAAATTAATCAATTCTATTCTTGCCCGTCATGCCCAAGAGAGCACTAACTGTGTTGGACTGAATGCAGGGGGCAGAAGACAGGTGGATTGCCTTCTTGACTGCACTGCCTACCTTGTGGGGTTCTGTAGGGAAAAGAGAACATAGGAATCAAGGGACCTAAATTCTCAGCTCAGCTATGCCATGATTTATCATATGACTATGAAAAAAATAGCAGTTTCATTGGGTCTCAGTTTCCTCATCTGTGAAATGAGGAAATCAAATAGTTATCTCTAAGGTCCCTCTTTGCTCTAAAGTTCTATCGTTATTCCTCCTTTACTCTTTTCTTATACCCTGGCTATGCTTGATCATTAGGGAGAATTCTAGGACAGAAACGATAGTTTTTATTTGTTTATTTGCATAACCTGTGCCCTGACAGGGGCCCTTGCCTTGACAGGTCAAGCCTATGCTTGCTTCAAAATTATGAGTTGATATCCTTGAGTTGTCTTGCAGAGCTTCACGACCTTCAGTCAGAATTATATGATGGGCAGCCAGCACTTGGCAAGATGGATACTTTTAGATATTTTCTGTGGTTAGTGAAGGCATTGACGTTGCTTAGTACCATTCTTAGAAGAGTTCAATTTAAGCAAAACGGGTACCAAAACCAGCAAGCCACAAGGGCCCAGAGACAGCCACAGGAAGCAAACATTTGATTGCTTCACTAAATCAAAAGACATGGTAGTCAAGGTTGCTACTAGTTTAGAGCACAAACTTTTATAACCCTTATGTAAGAGGTTCTTCCTTAGCCCAGAGGGTTTAGGTGGATTCTGTGATATTTTCTCCCTCTCTTAGATCATACTCTCAAATTGGGAAACCCGGGGAAATGCACGCACAGTACTAAGGGTACACTGAGGCTGCCTCCTGACTCGTAAGTATGCAGTTTACTGTAATACAGAGATAAGGTTTATTAAAAGGGATAGAGACTAGACTTGCGATTTCACTAGAGTAGGGAACGCCTAGGTGAGAAACTCCTTCCACCAATGCAGGTTATCAACCTTCTCTGCAACCTATGACCTTAGAGTTGCCCTGAAAGGTTGTGATTTTCCCAAGTCACAGAACGATGTGACTGAGGAAGGACTTGAACCCAGGTCTTCCAGGGTGACCATCTATCTACTATACAACATTGCTTTGATCAAAAAGAAAAAACAAAACCCCTCAAAAGCAAAATATACATCTTAGCATAAACAACTCTTTGATCCTCTATGGAGGATTGATGGAAATATAGATTAGAATAATACAGGGTGCTAAAGAACAGATAGGGTGGCCATTTGCACTAGTGGAGGGAGTGTCCTCACTGATGAAGTCACAGATTCATTGAAGGAGCAAATAACAGATTGCCCTATGATCACTACATTCTTGTCTTCAGACTCTAGTATAACCTCCACCCCATCCCCACCTTTTCATTAGTAGTTATATTTTCAAGGCAATTGATAAGTGCTGTCTATAGTACAGTTAACTTGCTGTGATTGAATCTTTCTCAGCTCAGCTTCTTGTGAGGGCAGTTTTGGCCCTGTCATGCATATGCACTAGGGAAAGGGGGACTTTTCTTATTATTCTAATATAAAGTCTTAAGAACACCTAAGGACATTTAAGGATGTCCTTGGGTATCTTTGAAATAACCCAAGCCCCCTGCCAGAATATACAAATATACATACACACAAATTCCATGCTTGTGAATTTGTATCCACCATAACATTTGAGAACTAACATTTAAGTATAAAACAGTCCTGTTCCTGTTGACCTCAATAAGGCTTAATTAAGCAAAATTATTTATCTGTAATTGACAGGCAGCATGGTGTAGTGTGAAGAGCACTGGACTTGTGAGAAGATCAGGGATCAAGCCCCAACTGTTCCACTCACAAGTTTTTTGACTGTGGGCAAGTCAGTTTCATAATCAATAACATGGTCTACTAAACTCACAGGATTGTTGTGAGGATCAGAGGAAATAATACATACGGAAGTGCTTTGCAGACTATTAGTATAAAATAAGGTTTTACTTTATAATTCTTTATAGGACTATAATTCTAACATTCTGGTCTTAGTTTTCTGAAAAGAAGACTGCAAAAATCAGGAAAATAGATGCTATAGTCAATGAGACAATACAGAAAATGTATAGTAGATGAAATTATTAAAGCCTATTGTTACTATGGAAATATTTATATACTTATTGTAAATAGGTTTCCATTTTCTTTGTACTGTCCTCATTGGAATATATTTAAGATAGCATCCTAACAAACCTCAATAATTAATACAATGCTTGAAAATTAAAGTGAAGAAAAGTACTTTCATCAAGATATATAATTAATATATTGCATTAAGAAACAAGTCATTTTGCCTAGTTTTAATGGAGACTGTGTGTGTATGTGCTTGTCCTCTGTTTTTGAAGTGGACTATATGTAACAACAATGTTGCTAGCAACTGCTGTGGGGGTCTAAGACCAACAGCACCAGCACACAGGAGGGCTGCTAGCACAGGTTCTTTGATCTTCTTTTCTAAGGAAAGAAACTTTAAGGGGTTAACAATCTCAATTTAATTAAACATAAATATATCATTTCCTTAGTTCAGGGGGAAAAGTCACCACCCTGAACTACAGGGAAAACACAAACAGAAATTACAAGCAGAAATTATATAAACAGAGCAAATAAATACCAATCCACAGACAGGCTTCTACCTGTCTGACCATAGCAATACATATACAGTTACCAGAGAGAGAAACATCAACATCTGGGTTTTCAAAGTAGGGTGGGTGGTGCTCCTTAATGGTTACCCAGATTCTCCACACCAACACTCTTCCAATGAGTGTACCCCCAAAGCAAAATGGCAACCTCAGAGCATATATACCCTGTTTAGGGTCCTACTTTGCTCCTACTTAGCAAAAGGGTGTAGACCTGAGGCTTGGCATCTACTTAGCAAAAGGGTATGGGAAAGATCTTTAATCACTAGCCCACATCATATATTTTATTTCCAATCAATGACTTGATACAAACAAAGGCAAGACTCATCAAAGGTAATTGCCTTAGTGCTGAGATGCACTCCAAAAAAAGACAACAAAAAAGTCCCACCCTGCTTGTCATTAAACCATGATATTAGGGAAATGATGACATGACTTGTAGTTGACTTTGATTTGAGTGAGGAAGGGCTAATAGTTAAGGCAATGAACTACTAATCCACTGGATAATCTCCCCATAGAGATTTCTATGCCTCAGACTACAAAAATTATTTCTTCTGTACTTTGCATAGAGCTTTGCATATAGTAAGTACAAAATGAATGACCAAATGAAGAAAATTCTGGAAGATAGGGATTTCAATGACATCTCCAATATTATTAATCAAAGGTTCATAGTCTCCTGTTTTATCATGGGCAGTTTTTTAACCTCTTTGAACTTCTTTAACTACTTTGAAATTTGGTGTTTACAGAACCATTTCTACCCCACTACCCAATACTTCGACTCTGATCTACCAGAAACATATGTTTATTACCAATATGACCTTGGACAAGTCCTTTAACCTCACTAGGCCCCAGTTTCATCATCTGTAAAATGAGGGGGTTGGACTACGATCTCAGGTAACTTCTCATACTTTATTTTTTTTTCTTTTTAATGCAATTTATTTATTTAACATATTTGGTTTTCAGCATTGATTTTCACAACATTTTGAATTACAAATTTTCTCCCCATTTCTACCCTCCCCCCCACTCCAAGATGGCTTATATTCTGGTTGCCCTGTTCCCCAGTCAGCCCTCCCCTCTATCACCCCCCTCCCCTCTCATCCCCTTTTCCCTTCCTTTCCTGTAGGGCAAGATAAATTTCTACGCCCCATTGCCTGTGTATCTTATTTTTTAGTTGCATACAAAAACTTTTTTTGTTTTTGAACATCTGATTTTAAAACTTTGAGTTCCAAATTCTCTTCCCTCTTCCCTTCCCACCCACCCTCGCTAAGAAGTTGAGCAATTCAACCTAGGCCACACATGTATTATTATGTATAACCCTTCCACAATACTCATGTTGTGAAAGGCTAACTACATTTTGCTCCTTCCCAACCAATCCCGCTTTATTGAATTTTCTCCCTTGACCCTGTCCCCTTTCCAAAGTGTTTGTTTTGATTACCTCCATCCCCATCTGCCCTCCCCTGCATCATCCCCCCGCCTTTTATTTTTTTTTTTATCTTCCTCCCTCTTCTTTCCTGTGGGGTAAGATACCCAACTGAGTATGTATGGTATTCCCCCTCAGGCCAAATCTGATGAGAGCAAGGTTCACTCATTCCCTCCTCACCTGCCCTCTCCCCTCCTCCCATAGAACTGCTTCCTCTTGCCACCTTTATGCGAGATAATCCACCCCATTCTATCTCTCCCTATCTCCCTCTCTCAGTATGTTACTCTCTCATCCCTTAATTTCATTTTATTTCTTTTAGATATCTTCCCTTCATCTTCAACTCACCCTGTGTCTGCTCTCTCTCTTTTACATATATATATATATATATACATATATATACACATACATATATAAACACATATATACATATACATACACATACACACATATACACATAGATATATACCTAACAACACATTCACTTATATATATACATAAACATATATATATATACACATATACACATATATATACACATATACATACATATACACATATACATATATGCATATTCCCTTCAACTACCCTAATACTGAGGTCTCATGAATCATACTCATCATCTTTCCATGTAGGAATGTAAACAAAACAGTTCAACTTTAGTAAGTCCCTTGCAATTTCCGTTTCTTGATTACCTTTTCATGCTTCTCTTGATTCCTGTGTTTGAAAGTCAAATTTTCTATTTAGTTCTGGTCTTTTCACTGAGAAAGCTTGAAAGTCCTCTATTTTATTGAAAATCCATATTTTGCCTTGGAACATGATACTCAGTTTTGCTGGGTAGGTGATTCTAGGTTTTAATCCTAGCTCCATTGACCTCCGGAATATCGCATTCCAAGCCCTTCGATCTCTTAATGTAGAAGCTGCCAGATCTTGGGTTATTCTGATTGGGTTTCCACAATACTCAAATTGTTTCTTTCTGGCTGCTTGCAGTATTTTCTCCTTGATCTGGGAGCTCTGGAATTTGGCAACAATATTCCTAGGAGATTTCTTTTTGGGATCTATTTGAGGAGGCGATCGATGGATTCTTTCAATTTCTATTTTGCCCTGTGGCTCTAGAATATCAGGGCAGTTCTCCTTGATAATTTCCTGAAAGATGGTATCTAGGCTCTTTTTTTGATCATGGCTTTCAGGTAGTCCAATAATATTTAAATTATCTCTCCTGGATCTATTTTCCAGGTCAGTGGTTTTTCCAAGGAGATATTTCACATTGTCTTCCATTTTTTCATTCCTCTGGTTCTGTTTTATAATATCCTGATTTCTCATAAAGTCACTAGCTTCCACTTGCTCCAATCTAATTTTTAAATTAGTATTTTCTTCAGTGGTCTTTCGGACCTCCTTTTCCATTTGGCTAATTCTGCCTTTCAAGGCATTCTTCTCCTCATTGGCTTTTTGGAGCTCTTTTGCCATTTGAGTTAGTCTGTTTTTTAAGGTGTTGTTTTCTTCAGTGTATTTTTCAGTATTTTTTTGGGTCTCCTTTAGCAAGTCATTGACTTGTTTTTCATGGTTTTCTCGCATCCTTCTCATTTCTCTTCCCAATTTTTCCTCTACTTCTCTGACTTGCTTTTCCAAATCCTTTTTGAGTTCTTCTATGGCCTGGGGCCAGTTCATGTTTTTTCTTGGAGGCTTTGGTTGTAGGCTCTACGACTTTGTTGTCTTCTTTAGGCTGTATGTTTTGGTCTTCTTTGTCACCAGAGAAAGAATCCAAAGTCTGAGACTGAATCTGGGCGCGTTTTCGCTGCCTGGCCATATTCCCAACCAACTAACTTGACCCTTGAGTTTTTCAGTGGGGTATGACTGCTTGTAGACTAACGAGTTCTATGTTCTACATTTGGGGGGGAGGTGCCAGCTCTGTCAGAGCCTCACTCCTCCTTCCCCAAGGACCCCCAGTCCAGACTGGGCTTAGATCTTCAGCAGGCTGTTGCACTCCTGCTCTGATCCGCCACTTAATTCCTCCCACCAGGTGGGCCTGGAGCCGGAAGTAACAACAGCTGTAGCTGCCCCACCTCCGCTGGCCCCGGGGCTGGAAGCCCAACCGCGAACTCCTTCCACTCCCGCAGCTTTTCCCACTAACCTTCTCCGCAGTCTTTGGTGTTTGTGGGTGGAGGGGTCTGGTAACTGCTGCAGCTCACATATTCAGGGCGCTAGGGCCCCCTGCACCCGGCTTCTGGTCTGGATCGTCCACGCCACTCAGGCTGGGCTCTGCTCCACTCCGTTCCCAGATCCCAGCTCCGTGTGGAATAGACCTCACCCAGAGACCATCCAGGCTGTCCTGGGCTGGAGCCCTGCTTCCCTCTGCTGTTCTGTGGGTTCTGCGGTTCTAGAATTGGTTCAGAGCCATTTTTTATAGGTTTTTGGAGGGACTCGGGTACAGAGCTCACTCTAGTCCGTGCTTACCAGCCGCCATCTTGGCTCCGCCCCAACTTCTCATACTTTAAATTGAGGCCAGAGAAGAAAAATACTCCCAGTCATCCATTCCTCCACAGGCAGCCTTTCTTCCACATTACTTTTTCTGTTTAGCAGTATTACGAACCAGGTTTTTCAGAACAATCCTGAATTCAAGAAAATAATCTTATTTTAATGAGGTGTTGCCAAAGGAATATCCTTTTTCAGATCATGGCTGCCAAATATGGAGTCTGCAAACTATGCTTAGACACAAGGGATCTTCTTTTACACCTTGTCTGATGGTATCTTCCTTACACGTTGTTATAGCAAATGAGATAATTTAAAGTAAAACACCTGTTAAAACTATAAAGGTCCTTCTTCCCAATAAGTCACTGTCATGCCTGTGCTTATAAATGTGATTTTTCTGACAATCAGCATACACTCACGTGAAAAAGAAAAAAAACAAAACAAAACAAAAAAGAAGGGCCTGAACCAAAGGATTCTGAGCCTCAGAGTGGGCACCAAAAATGAATATTGTCATATGGTGAGGATGGGGCAGGGAGAAAGGACATTAGGCTATAGATGGAAGAGCTTACAAAAAAAAAAGCTGATCTCTTTTCTATGAATCAGTTTACCAGCTCACAACCCTCACCATCTGTCCAATTAAAACCTCAATCCAATTAAGACCTTGCCTAATTTTCTGTTACTAGCAATGAAGGAATCAGAAATTATTTACTTCTACTTAGCCTTATTTCGTGATCATAAAATTGTTCCTATATTTGTGGCCCTTTCTTAAACATGACTTGATTGATCTGTAGAATGACAAAAATACCAGTTTGCAGATCCTAAAACACTATGTAAATGCAGGATGTTGTTGTTGTTATCATGGCATTGGAAATGGAAGATCTTGGAACTCTAATGCCCTTTGTATTTTATCACTGCTACTATTGATTTTTAGGAAATAACTCACAAAACAATGCTCGTGAGCAAGAATGTTTCAAAAACAGTAAATGTAGGCTATAAACATGTGTGTGCATGTATGTGTATGTGCATGCATGTGTGCACATGTGTGCCTGTGTGCATTAGGGGACCAAGTTGAGCAGCATTGGATTTCTACCTTTCTTGCTCTAAGTCTAGGCTAAGTTCTCATCTATTCTAAAAAGTTGAGGTATTTTCTTCCTGGATGATATGCCTGAAGTTTTCGTTTGTCTGTTTCCTTTTAAAATCCTATGCCATAATCTACTATGAAAGACTCAAACCATTATGGCTTCTTATTCTTTCGAACCCCATCTGGACTGAGATGAAGAGCAGAGAATCATCCATTCATTAGAATTTATTCCTGAAAATGGTATATGTTTGGTTTTGTTTGTGGATGTGAAATGCCTCCAGATTTTTTGTGCTTAAATACTCTGTGACCCCATTAGAGGGAGAGCACAGTATAGAGAAATCCGATGTGCCATAAACACACTCATTATTTCTAGCATCCTGAAAATTACCATTATCAACAAGGATAGGAAAACCTTCAAATTAAACTCAGAGTATAAGACACAGTAAATAACTCTTTTTGAAAATGAATGTTACTAAGACTCCATCAAATGTGAAATCTGAACAGCTATATATCCTGTGAAGCATAATATAAGACAAAGGAAGACTTTTCTCTGAAGTACAAGTTATTACTTATGACTTTTCCTAGACCTTATGGAAATTAAAATTATTTGGATGCTCTTGTTTTTGGAGTTAAAATCCTCTGAAGTTGTTCATTGGTTTTGACATTGACAGAGTCCCAAAGCTGAAGGTGAACATTCTTCCCTCTCCCCCTTAGCCCCCAAGGTGGGGGAGACTTTCAGTTTCTTCCATTTCTTCTGTGTTATCTACAACTGTAGCAAAAGAAAATGTCTCTGAAACATCATCATCTTGTCACCTGAATGCTTAATCATGTCTCCTTTCACTAACAACCTGATGTGATTTGAAGTTTTATAGATGTCACTTCATTTTTCCAGATGCTCAAGTTTATTCTTTATTTTGAATGTACCTGTCCAGATGTTTGTGAAGCTTCCTAATTATCATTTATGTCTTGAATATTGTTTTAGATTTTTAAAATTTGTTTTTTTGATTATTTTCTCTACTGTTTAATTGAAAGCTTTGTGGCAAAGTACCTGGGGCATTAAGGATGTAGGTTATTTTGGAGAGGCATTCCTTTGGTTAGGGCTATTTTCCAGAAACCAGGGAAATCTCTCAACTTGGCAGCCCAAGGTATGGGTTGATTCATTCGTTTTCATACTGGCTCCTTTTACTTTGTTTCTTTTCTGCATTTACATAATCATCTATCTGTACAGTCATCTTCCCCACTTATAGTTTGACCCTGACAGGAGTAATACTACAAGAGAAAAAAAAACTATGCATATCTCTAGGTGTTCATAAGGCTTCTTTCCATTTGTTGGACTACCTTTCTGTCCTCCCCAAGGACCAACATTGGGGCCTTCTGTCTTACTGAACCTTCTCCCTTTCTCCTTTGGTTACTACCACATCAGTCACAACCTCTCTCTCTCTCTCTCTCTCTCTCTCTCTCTCTCTCTCTCTCTTCCTCTCCCCCTCTTTCTCTTTCTCTCTCTTCCTCACTCCCTCCCTCCATCTCTGGCTCTCTCCCTCTGACTCCATCTCTTTGTCTCTGTCTGTCTGTCTGACTCTGTGACAATGTCCTTTGCATTAATCATTCTGAAACCATTGTACTTAGTCTAACTTCCTGCTCTGGATCTATTAACTTATCTCTGCCATCAGTGGTACAGTGTTCTGTAGCCCTCTGCTCTTCCAATATTTCCATATTCTATCTGTGTAGTAGAAGGAACCTTGGGTTGGAAGACAAGAAAACTTATGTTCAAATCTTGCCTCAGTCACTTATAAGATGTATAAAGCTGAGTGAATTATTTAATCTTTGTAAGCCTCAGATTCCTCATCTGTCAAATAGAATAATAGAAACTATCTCAGAGGGTTGGGTCAAATAAGGTAAGGTATGCAAAACACTTTGCAAACCTTACAGTACTATGTAAACACGAACTATTTATTATTGTGGTTGTGGTGGTGGTTCTTGCTACCTTTCCTTCCTGCTATTAGCTTTATTTACCAAGAAATGTTGCTTCTGGTGCTGGCCGGTGAAAGGATTCCTGGAAGTGTAACACATGCCATTATCTCTTTCATGCTATTTACAACTTTCTTTACTTTTACTGGGTCCAACAGCCTTGCTCTCCACACACACAGTGGGTCACCTTAGGCAGGTAAGGATACCTGCATACTTGCCTTGCTCAATCCAAAGTACCTGTTTCCTCTTCTAACAAGAGCTACCAAGACCTGATGCCATAAGCTGCCCTCTCTCACAGAACTTTCCCTCACCCCATGTTGCCCACTCAGTTATCTCTGTCCATTGAATTTTTGGAGGATTCAGAATGGTGTTCGCACATCTTTTTATTTAGCCTTTTCATTTCCCATTGTCTTCTGACATAGCTGGGTCAGATCATGACCATCATGTTGAACCTTCCCTAATACTCAGGATAGTGCTAGAAACTAAGTTAGGGATGAGGGAGGGAAGGTCACTCTTCCCCAACAGGGACTTTTAATACTCAATATGGGAAAGAAGCCGCTATTTTGAATACAGATGGACCCACAACATTAACAGCCAAATTATTTCTTCCTGACAATAAATGATTATAGGTCTAATTCCCACAAAGCCCCATTAGTTTTTCTCTAGTACCAATTCTAATTCCAATATAAGGGTAGATGTCGTTCCTGTCTCTCAGATGACCATAGCTGTGGTATTCTGCTATTCTCAGAAGTCTTTCCCCTCATCTGACCAACATTATATCTGCCACTTATATTTTTACAAATCATCTCCAATGCAATGTGAAATCCTTGAAGGTAGAGATTATTTCCTTTTGACATAGTGTTTAACACATAGTAGGTACTCAATAAATACTTATTTATGGAATGATTACAGAGTGAACTCATGATTCTTGAGAATGGATACCATGACAGGAAATTCTATTTACTAAAGCTTGTCTGTACTGAAGCTATATTCCAGAAAATCTCTTCATTCAGCTGTGGAGTGAGGGAAGTGGCAGGAGATTCAGATAGGGTGACAAATATTACCCAGCTCTGATGTTTTTCCTACTCTTGGTAGAAGAGAATGGTTATTCCTTGGCCAAAGGCAATCCCAGTGGGTATAGGGATTAACAATGTACTTCAATTGTTTTCCATTTTTTTTTTTACCTTTAGCATGGTCTTAGAGAAAAGGAGATGAAAAGGTTGCAATCTGCATTGCATGGATGTATTATAGAACCTGTGAATTTAACATTTCTGAAAGCACATGCATGTCCCAAGAACTGTGGCCAGTTCATCTAGAATAGTGGTGCCCATCAGTGCCCAGACTCAGAGCCCAATATGATATCCATAGGGAGCTAGGTGGTTTAGTGAATAGAACCCTGGGACTAGAGTTTGGAAGACATGAGTCAAATATGGCCTCAGACTTTCTAGCTGTGTGAGCTTGGACAAATCACTTAATCTCCGTTTGTTTGTTTTTTCCTCAACTGTAAAATGGGGATAATGATAGCAGCTAACCCCCAAGGTTGATGTAAGAATCAAATAAGATGATATTAGTAAAGCATTTAGCCTGTACCTGGCACATAGTAGGCACTATGTAAATGCTATCATCATCATCATTATTACTGTTATTGTTAATGATGTTGTTATTAAGAGCTGTACAAAAGAGGAATGGGATGCTTTGAGAGGTGGCATATCCTTCCCAACCCCCACCCTTCTTTACAGGTGTTTAAGCAGAGTCTAGATGATCGCTTGTCAGGTATGTTATAGTGAGCATTCCTTTTATGTATGAAGAAACTTGATGGACACTGAGGTCCCTTCCAACTCAGATGTTGTGATTCTTCCACCCAGAGCTGAAGCAGGCACACACAATAAGCTTAGCAATGTGGTTTTGAACAATCATTATTGGCATGGCACTCTCAAACAAAAACCCAAACCCTTTTACTTGATGGCTCTAAGATTCACTGCAGAACAAACAACTATGTAGAGCAGGGGTTGGCAGTCTTTCACGGCTTGGCTATTGAGCAATTCACTCCTGTTCTTTTGATCAGCCAGGGGTTGGCGAGGCCCTTGAAAGATACCTTAGGAGATCATGCTCTATTAAGAAGCTCTTCTAGAATGCAGTTGCACCATGGGAAGGTTAATTCCATCATGTTTTTTATAGCTTACTGGGAATTATTTCAATGGATGGAAATCTTCCCTCTTAATACATAGTTGATATCAATCTCTAAGCAATCGAGTGTTGATTGAGGAAGGTGAGGAAAAGTGAATTCTGGACCATGAGGCAAATAAGGAAGGGCAGACATTCAGTGGGGCAACCAGTGAGAAGGTCTGGGTAGATAGAGCATGGGAGCATGAAGGGTGAAGGGTAGAGAATATGCCCTCTTCTCTCCTCTGACGCTGCCACCATTCTCATGCAAGCTCTTCTCACCTCATGCCTGAACTATTGCAATATCCTGCTGGTGAGTCTCCCTGCCTCATGTCTCCCCCCACCCCAATCCATCCTCCATTCAGCAGCCACAGTAACGTTCCTCAAGTTCAGATCTGACCACATCACCTCTCTACTAAATAAGGTCCAATCATTGAAATCTCAGCTAGGGGCCCATAAAACAATTCTAGCATTTTGTGTTTTTCTGCTTTTGCCATTTTAAGACATAGTCCTTTGGGGAGGAAAAAATACTATGTAAAGATAATTTACTGAAGTAATAATTAGCACTTACAAAGCATTTTTAGCATACATGACAATCTGCAAAATATCCATTTTATATCCTGGAAAACTGAGGTAAAAACTGTGACTTTCATAGTCATATTAGTAGACGAGACAAATTTTGGAATGCCCAAGGTCACGATCATTTCTTAAGGTGAGAAATTCCTCACTGTTTTCTAGTATAGGATTTGGTCTCCCATTGCATTCTGGGCCATCTCCTGGTGAATATCAGCCCACTGGACCCAGATGGCTCTGGAGGAGAAAGTGAGACTGGTGACCTTTCACAGCCCTTCTTCACTCAAATCAAAGTCAACTACAAGTCATGTCATCATTTCCCTGATGTTGTGGTCCTCTTCTAGAAAGAAGGACAAACACAACAACAAAAACAATCTCCAGGATCAAAGAAAAAAAAATCCTGTTTAGCCTTCAAAGCCCTTTATAACACCCCACCCCTACCTTTCCAGTCTTCTTATACTTCACTCCCCACCATGTAGTCTTTCAACCAGTGACACTGATCTCCTTGACATTCCCAGAGCAAGACACTCTACCTCTCAGTCTGGGGCAGTTTCTCTGGCGGTCCCTCATGTCTAGAATTCCCTCCTCTTCATTTCTGCTTCCTGGCTTTCCTGCCTTTCTTTTGGGTCTCAGCAATAATCCTACCCTCTACAGGAAGCCTTTCCCAACCCCTCTTAATTTTGTAAATTCTGTAAATTATCTGGCATATAGTTTGTGTGTGTCTTTTTTTGGTTGTCATGCCCATTAGATTGTGAGCTCCTTGAGGGAAGGCAATATCTTCTGCCTTTCTTTATATGCTCAATGCTTAACACTGTGTCTGGCACACAGAAGGTACTTAATAAATGCTTATTCATTGATTGGTGTAGAAGAAAGAGAGGTTGTTGATTTAAGAGGAGACTTCAGAAAGAAGATAAGATGCAAGCAAAGGAAAATTATGATGTATTTATAATTTCTTCCTGAGCCCTAAATCCTGGAGATTAGTAGCTACACTGTTTGCTTAAAAACTCATTTTTCCAAGCAACTTGAAGTATTTATTGTGTAGACTGCCTGTGCAATAGGCTTGACAAGGGTTCCACAGAGCCCATTGGACTCACCAGAACTTAGGGACAAGCCACCTCAGTACATTACTCAGCACATTCTGAATCCAGGGTATGGATTTCAAGGTCTTGTTCCTTTCCTATTCCCTGCCCTTATTTTTAAAACATCCTCATGGAGCCAAAATGTTTATGAGGTAGTGGGCTATGCTTTCTAAAATAGATCCAAGTTTAAAAAACTCACATTACAAGAAGCAAGCCCTAACTCATAAATAGGACATGTTGTGAAAGTTCATTTACAAGTCAGTCTCTCAGAATTTAGAAGTCATTTCCCCAAGGGAACAATGTTTGAAGTGTGGTTAGGTTCCACAATCCAGCAAGATTATTTAATCCTAAACATACCTTAAGTAGAGATCCAACAGGACTAATCACTTGCATTTTTGCCATTGTTTCTATAGGAAAGTATGTTCAAACTTTAATACCAAAATGGAAGTAACACATCTCCCTCTTTTGCTTCCATTGAAGGTTCTGATATAGAGGGAGCATGAGCATGAAACTCCCACCCTTTGGGAGCAGCAGGGGAAGAGTACACCTTGCAGGGTAACAATAATTTCCCATATTGGGGGAATAGATTGTGAGTTCTCTGAGCACAGATCTGCCTTTTAAGAATCCTCTTGTTTTTGCATTTATAGTGCCAAGTATATAGAACCCTGAATATAGAAGATATGTAAAAAATACTTGTTGGTTGGAACTGGATTGGTGGAAATGACTTCTCCTGAACTAAAGCCATTTTTTCTTAGCTGCAGTAGCAACTACAGAGTAAAGTCTAACCTGTGTTAGACTCAGGTTGAAGATGGAGGGGAGAGGAAGAAGGGGCTCTGGTAGAAGCTGTTATTCCTATTCATGTGTTCTCTAGACAAACTCTAAAGCAGTCAGTGTATACAGTTCAGCTTCTGAGGAAAAAATAAATATTTTTCCCTTCTTTTCTGTTCTCCACAATGAAAAACTTTATAGAACTATGCAAATTAATCAGGACAGTAATATCTATACCCATTTTTGCCTTAAGTTTTATTAAGATTCTTTAGACTAACCACAGATTTGGGGAACTTAATTAACCAAAGTTTGGTATTGTCTTAGTTCTCTGGTTTACTTGATGTTATAAATATACTAAAATGGAACTGTGATCTCACTAATATGGTTTTTCTCTCCAAGGACATAGCTAGAATTCTCACCAATCTGTACAAGCCTTTTCCATATCCTCTCATAAGTCACCGTAGGGAATCCACCCACTATGGTAAGTGTCTTTCTTAGTTTCTCTCAATATCATGAAAAGAGCAGTAGAGAACATGACCTCTCTATTAGTTATTCCTTGCTCTTGCTACATAACCAAACCATCCTCTTTTGTTCACCATTTCATTTCCTTGATATTCTCTTTTATTCTGGTGTATCTTTGTAATTCTTCCTTCCTTCCTTCCTTCCTTCCTTCCTTCCTTCCTTCCTTCCTTCCTTCCTTCCTTCCTTCCTTCCTTCCTTCTCTTCTTTCTTTTTTTCTTATCTTTCTTTCTTTCCTTCCTTCCTTCTTTCTTTTGGGGGGGGGTGGGTGTAATGTGTCCCAGCCTGCTCACACACACACTATCCCCTCTCCATTGTCCTCTGGGTTCTTATTTTCAATTCTTCAGAAACAGGAATATTATAGGATTTGCTGCCATATAATACCAATGGTCGAATATTATTCCTGAAAGGATAGGACTTTTAGGAAGAGGTTTTTTTTCACATAGCTGGCTTTAAATCAAGATATTCTGCTTCTCTCTTTTTGAGCCACTTCTCACATGGGCATTGCTTCCTAGCTCCAACTTTCAGTGAGTCTCAGTGAAACGATAGATAGATAGATACATACATACATACATATACACATACATACATACACACATACATGCATACACACATACATGCATATATGCATATATATGTATGTATGATTTCCTATGTTAGGCTAGTACAAACAGTACATACTTGTGAATGCTTGACTTGTGAATACTTTTACCAACATAAGCCCGGCTGATACTATAATTGGTCTCTATTTTGATTCTTTTGAAATCATCCTGGACTAAATACTGGAGAAAAATTCTGTAAAGGGAAGAATGGCATTAACTTGGGAACAGAGTAAATGACCTAAGGCAATATTCCCCCATTATTCTGAGATTTTGTGATCTGGGGAGCCCTTCTGATCAATGTGGCATGCAGGGAGGGGTGATCAAGCATTGCATCTGCATGCAATCCTCCAGTGGCAGAGAGATATTTTGCCTAAATGCTACTTGTGGGAAATAGTTGGAGAAGGAAGGAAAAGAAGAAGAGAGAGATGGAAGAGGGAGAGAAACAGAGGGAGGGAATAAAGAGATAGAGACAAAGACATCCACAATACAGTGACAGAGACTGAGACAGAGAGAGAAAAAATCAAGAGATAAGTGTTTTCTACCTATAGCTATACACCAAGACTCACAAGACAGTGGTGCAGAGAGGATCATAAAACTCAAGCCACTGGCTCTCATTGAGCTCTTTAAGGACTCAGTCCAGGGCATCTGTAAATATGCAACCGGAACATTTGTAACCCATATAGGATTGAGGAGTGAACAGCTGCACGTAGTTGTCTCCGGTGCTGTAAACCTGTCATCAGCGCTGTATTGTTTACATATGGCTACAAGGTCTCCTAGCCCAGCATCCCTAAGCTACACAGCAGCGGCAAATGCTTACATGACAGCTGTGTCAATTGGAAGCAGCATTGTGAGCTTATTTGTTTCACTGAGGCTCCAATCCCTCCTCCCGCCCAACTCCAAGACACAAATCTAATTCTTCCCTCTTTTTTAATGAGCTCAATGTTAATAATAGAACTGCAGTGCAGATGCTCGAAATGGAAATAGCTAGCATTTCCCTAACAAGACTCATAATTCTGCTAGAAGTAATGGATTTCAAGTGAAATAGCTTGAGCCAGAGAAGAGTGGTTATAATTCATGACCAGACGTCCAAATGAAATCAAAATCTGGGAAACATGCAAAGTGCTAATTTTCTACATCAGTGGAATTTATCAAGTTCCCACTGATTAATTTGAACAGCGGTTTGGTTGTTCAATTGACAGGGCTTTGTTTGCCTTGCAAAGACATCTGAACGACATTGATTTAAATATTATTGCAACTTCCTGGTTTTGTGAAATGCTTTTAAAACTGAAAATCAATATCCTCTGAATTACAAGTGGCAGATATTAAATGAAGTTTTTTTTTCCCTTTCCCATTTGAGTGCAAGACTCCTATTTACTACATCAATGAGGTAAATAGCAATAAATCTACTTTGGAGAACAATTACCAAGCATATCTCAAGGAAGCCAGCTCTAATTCATTACTGTTGCTTTAGTTTATTACTAGTTTCCCCACAGAAAATGCTTATTATGTAATAATGCCTATCTGCAAGTAGCTTCTTGAAAAAGAAAAAAAAAGCTTCTAAAAGGTTTCCAAGGATAAGTCAATATCAAGAGGAGGCCTTTAAATTTCTTTCTAACTACCTTGAATTCTAAAAAGGAAAAGTACTCTCTTGCAGGAATTAGCAAGTCTGAAAGGTTAAGGTGCTAATGCCTTGCAGATGATTGGAGGGAGGGAGTCTTTCATTTAAACTTGAAGATGTTGACTAAAGTTTAGTATATTTCACTTGCTTTTCTTGCTATAGTCTCATTCCATGACAAATGTTCCCCACAGTCTGGAGGCATGTTTTGTGTTGCAGGGCCCTGTGAATTTGAGCAGAGCACCCCCTAAGAAGCGGCAAAGCACCAGTGAGCACTAGAGGGACTAATTAATCAGTCACTCAGTATGAGCACAGTAGAAAAAAGTAGACAATTAATTCATGTCACTCCATCATCATTCATTGTGTATCGCTTATCAAAATATTGCTTTCTGATTACCAAAAAATGAGTTTAACCCTGCCTCCAATTGTATTAGAGCATTTCACCCCCATCTGCTTTTTTCATTTTCTTAGTCTCCTGGTATAAGGATGAATTTCCTAGGCTGTTTCCCCTTGTCAAATGAAGTCTCAAGTTGTACCTTTCTGTCCCAAGCTAAGTCGGGCAAGAAGCTTCGCACACAGCACGTGCGTAACTTGTGAACAGTGTCTAATACAAAAGACAGTGTAGTTCAAATGTAGTTCAAAGATACATTGTGATTCAAGAAGTCTTTTAAAAAAATCTTCTTTCTTCCAAGAAACAAAGATTGTGCACTTCTCTCTGTCAGGGAGGTGATCCCTTTTTTCTTTCTGCCTCAGAACATTTTTCCCCCTAAGTTACATCTGAAATTTTTTGTCACATTCTGCATAGGTTTGGGTTGAAGTTAACATGGCCTTCAGCATCTTATACAAGGTAGAGCTCTCCCTATCTCCTCTCTTGGGAGGAGGCAAGTCTCTAAATCCTGGCAGATAAAGGACTAACAATGATGGAAGGTAGATATCCGAAATACATTGTAACTTACTTCTTCCCATGTGCATATGTATTAGAATTTTAAAATGGCATTTTCCACAAGCAATACAATGAATATTGCTATGTTGGGCACACAGGAAGCAGTGAGTAAGTGTGTGAGTTCCTTCTACCCATCAAATTTAAGCCCTTCAAGGACGAGGCCCTGTTTCCTTTTTTTTTTTGTCTCATTCAACAAATGACACAGGGACTGAGGCAGAGTAGATTCTCAATAAATGCTTATTGATGGATTTATCGATTTACATTTCTACAGCACTTTAGGTTTTGCAAAGTGCTTTACATATATTTTCTTGTCTGATCCTCCTAACAACCTTAGGAATTAGATACTACAAATATTCTTATATCTGTTTTACAGATGAAGAAACTGAGGATAAGAAGTGTTATATGACTTGCTAGGACCACAGAGGAGTGAGTACCAGAAATAGAATATAAACCAAGGTTTCCCCTGATATATCCAACACTATCTCCACTGTATCACATCCCACTGAAGGCTTTAATGCGAAGTGGGGTGAAAGACCTACAACTTGGAGTCAAGCCAGACCTGGATTCAAATCATACCTCCTTCAGTTACTGACTGTGTGATCATGGACAAGTCCCGCTAGTGTTCCTGAGCCTCAGTGCCTCAGTTTTATCATTAACAAAAAAAGGAATGAGAGAGACAGAGAGAGATAGAGATAGAGAGAGAGAGAGAGAGAGAGACAGAGAGAGAGAGAGAGACAGAGAGAGGGAGGGAGAGACAGAGACAGAGAGAGACAGAGAGGGACAGAGAGAGATACACATATATGCATATGTGGGTATATGTATACACGCAGAGAGATTGCACTAAAACTTTCAGGACACCCTCCCTATAAGGTGACTAGCTTGGGGTATCTTGAGGATCAAAGGCAATAACGCACAACATTTCATAAATCAGAAAGTGTTACCTAAATGTCATCTATTATTATTATTATTAATTATTATCCTACAACTTCAAGTTTTAATTATTCTGCCTGTCTTCAGAGTTCTGTATACTCTTTTTCATTCTCCCCTCACTTTTCATCTACCTACCTCTCTCCCTTAATCACTCACCTCTTCCCAAGACAAATGCTTCATTCCAGTCATATTGGCCTTCTCATTGTTCTGAACATAACACTATTCTAATTTCTACCACCATGTCTTTGCCTTTCTTTCCCCCCCTCACTTGGAACAACACCCTCACCCTTTTACAAGCCAAACCCAAACTATTCTTTAAGATTGTTCTCACAGAGTTATCGTGAGGAACTTACGTTGTAAACGTTAAAGCAGCCGGCAAATTTATGGTATTATTTCGAGTCCCATCTCCTTCATGAAATCTGCCTCAACCTTTTCCCCAGCCCTCATTGATTTTCTCTTTCTCTGAATTCCCATAACACTTATAGTCCACGTCCCATAATTTAAGATTTAATTGTATGCTGTCTTGTCTTGTTTCTCTAACTGGATTATAAAGCCCTTTGGGCCAAAGACCACTTCCTCTGAGCTTCTTTTGTTTGCTTAGCACACAAAAATATTGCTTGCCAATTGTTTGATGGATTGTTTGAAAATGCATTCATAGGCATTATCACTTATCTCTTCAGGTGTAGCAGTGAATGGTAAATGAGGGAACTTTCAGCATCCTCAGCCTCTGGCAGCTACCAGGGGGTCAGTGGTTTTATTTTCAGCCACTTGATTCAAAATAGAGCCCCTATTGGTAGGTGGTTCAGGTCTAATGCCATTCTTACATGAACAACCCCAGCTCGTGGTGTTTCTATTTTAGGTGCTATTGCTACAATGACTGGCTTATTACTGGGAGAACTGCCAAGGAACAGTGGCAGAAAGATATAGCTTGACTTCTAGTATTTTGGAGAGCTCTCCTATCTTTTCTTCAATATTGGGGTTGGCCATTGTGGCTCATCCCAAACTCACTCAACCACAGCTTACTCTTGCTTCCCAGACTCCATTCTTATTTCTTCTGATAAATCTTTCAGAGATACGATCAGAGGGATTAGACACGAGAAATAGTTGGGGTCCTTCTCCTCTGCCATGAAAGGATTAACCCCTAATGATTATTGTAGGCCAATTTAGGAAGACTGAACTAGTGGGATTTCCGTAATTTTCTGGGGGACAAAAATCCAAAATGTAAGAAATCTCACTCATCAGAATCATTTCCTGACTGTTAACCCCAAATGTTTTTTCTGTATTCCAATCACAATTATATGAGGAAAGAGAATAAGCCTTTATTAGATACCTATTATGTGCCAGGCACTATAGACGTAACCAAATTCAGTCTTCCCCTACTCCTCTTTTAGATCTTTGGCATCCCCAGACGTTTTGCTGGAGAATCAGGTTTATGCTTCCAGAATCCCACGGACAAGATATTTTGTGGTGGCATAGATGGAGGACAGAGTGTTGGATTTAGATTCAGGAAGATCTGAGTTTAAATTCTTCCTCAGACGCTTACTAGCTATATGACTCTGGATAAGTCATTTTATTTCTCAGCCTCAGGCTTTTCATCTATGAAATGGGGTAATAAGCACCTTCCTTGTGGGAATCAAACAAAATAATATATGTAAAGAGTTTTTCAAATCTTAAGGGGTCATAACAATGTTACCTATTATTGTTATTTCATTATGCTTCGTTTTATGTGTTTGATCTTCCTTTCTTTGCACACAGATTTCTTTCCTTTAATTACCACTTTGGAAGCATTAAATTCTGATTGTGGAAGCTATGATGATTACTTGCCTCTGCTGGCTATCTGAAACAATTTCCATATTGTTTTTTCCTAGGATGTTATTTTTTCCTTGGCAAAATGCTATGAAGTAAAAAGTATTTTGACAAGGAATTTTGATGTCATTTTGGGAATAAAACTGGTGTCCCTGAAAACAAAGGCTGAATGCTGATGACTAAATGAAGTTGAAGTGTGATCAAATACTCCCTGGGGCTGCCTTGCAGTATGAGTCATGATCTGTGGGGACCCTGAATGATAGCCTGATGCTGGATCTTACTTAAGCAAAGAATGCCATTTATCCTGAAGTACATCTAAATGCCTGGCCCTTCGGTTCTGTGACATGGCCTGTAACTCATAGGCACATAACTTGAAGCTTAAGCAGGCCCTAAGCCCCGATCTGTAGAGGTGAAAGGCTAATGTTTTTATTCTTCCGTGCCTAGCTCTTGAACGGGAGGAATTTTTTCCCCCTCTAATTACCATAGATGTGGTCGACTGCACACTTTTTCCCCTTTCACCCTGAGATGGAAAGCATCCACTCTATGTGCTTCCTCCCTCTGATCTCTCCAAACCTTTAGGAAAGATGCTCAGTGTGCAAGCCAAAGTTTGCGATTGGCATAAATAGGGCTGAGACTATGGTGAGCCTTATTGGATTTGGAGGATTTTGTTTATATCTGCAAATTGGTCAGGAACATGTACTGCCTCAAAGTAGTCAGGCTATTTTGTATTCTGTTTTGTGATAGATTATGGTAATTTGCTCAAAAAATGAGACTAGTTACCTCTAAATGTCAGACGTAATTATCATTTAGTGATTTTTTTTCACTTTTAAGAGTCATACAAAATCCACAGCGCGCTAGAATAACTTGTTATTGCTCCTTTTGGAATTTTGCTTTGAGGTTCTGAATATTCTCATGATGGACTTTTATGACTTGGGGAAAGAAGGAACCAGATCAATGTTGTCTTCCATCACCCCTCTCCCTGATCCATTTCCTCAATGCCCACTTAAGGCAGACTTTCCAGTTCTATTTTCTGTGTATCTAAAATGAACAGGGCTTTGAGTTCCTATATCTCCTAAGCTTGGTCCTTTTGATGCTATAAGCCTAGGAAGCCTTAGTGTGTTTAAAAAAAACCCAGCAACCAAAAGTATATTTAAATGGCCTGCTCTGTCCCCCATGGTTTACTTCTGGTCTTCCTCTAGACTAGAGGCATTTATCTGCTATTTTAATGCAGCAATGCGTTGATTCAGCCAGAGTCCATAATTCTCTCTTAGAAGCCATTGAAGTCTAACATGTAAATATGTATTAGCATCTTTTGAAATTGCAGGTTATTGACCTGAGAGACAATAGGGGACTATTATGAATTATTATGTAAATCCTGTTAGGGATTTTTGCTGTACTCCTTAATGTCATTAGTTTACATTAATGTCAGAACTGCCTTACTCAGGTACTTATTAATTAGGGGCTCCTTGACACTAGGCAGTGAGGTGGACTCTTTGTGAGCCATTATAGTCTTTTGTATGGGGACTTACTTGAAGACCTTTCAGCTGGCCTATAATTGACAAACCAGATGACAGCTTTTACTATTGACCATAAAACTGTGCCCAATTCACTGGGGCCCTGGATTTATGTCCTGAAACATTTCCTTTTAACATTTTTGTGGAGGAAAAGTTTGAATACCAGTACATTTTATTTATTAGATGGTCTGAAATGTACCCTTCTCTACAAGGTCGCACTCAGTCCTTGATTTTCTAAAGCAACTGAAGAGTTGCCCTTGGAGCATATTTTGCAGCCAGAAAAACTCTGTCATGAGGCACCCCTTGCAAAGATTTTCCATGATCATGTTTTTGAAATTTTTTTTGGTAATGCTTAAAGAGTGAAGGCATCTTGGATAGAGAATAGTGCTAGGCTTAGGTTTCCAGGTTGAGTTTATTACCAATATGGAATTATTGTGCTCCATATTGCCTCTGGGATAAAAGACAAACTTCTCTGGCATTTAAAACCTTCAAAACCTGCCTTCCACCTATATTTCTAGGTTCAGTTTACATTATCACCCTCCTTCTTCCTCCCCCACCCCACACACATTTTCTGCTCCTGTGATCCCTCCAAAGTGTTCTATGTGCTGTTCCCTTATAACATTCAATCTCTCACCTCTTTGCCTTTGCACACATTATAGTCTCCCTCCTTACCTCAGCATCTGAGAAACTCTAGATTTTTAAAAATTCAGCTCATTTTCCTCCTCTTATATAATCCTGTTTATTACCCCATCATGTTAGTCTTCTCCCATCCTCTCCAATATGAATTTACAGCTATTATATATTTAGAATATGTATACATATGTGTATATCCATGTATATATGTGCGTAGAAATATATATGCATACATATATATATTGTATGTACATAGTGATAATTATCTGTACATGTTGTTTCTTCACTGAGTGGAAGGCAAGCCAAGACTTTCATTTTTATATTTTTGTCCCCAGCGCCTAGCCCAGGGAAATGGCTAAAAAATGCACATTCAGTTATATGAGAAGGTAATTTACTCATGGCAATGCTGCCTTGCACCATCGGAATGCCTGCTTCATCATCTGGCTTATAATATGAGCCAATTTTGATTTCTCTTAATATCTTTCCTACAGATATATCTTTAAGGATAGAAAACCACTGAAGAGACTTTTCCCCCCAAGCAATGCTTATACCATTCATTAATTCATTTTTTACCATTTTCTTTGGAGTATAGCCTTCTGTAATGGAGCCAGAGAAAGACTAAATTTATTTTTGAGGAAATTGAGTAATTAACCATCACTGTCACCCTTGGTACCAAAGCAAAGATCCTGACATAGCCCCAGGAGGAGGACTGTTCTCCCATGGCTTCCAAGTTAGCATCAGATGCTGGCCACTAGATGTTGAGTGTGCCTTGAAGCCCCAGTGATTTGCACAACTGTCTACAAAGGTGTGGTCTTCAATTCCATGTAGGAAGCATTCCTTTAGCACATAATTACTACATGCCAGGTACAAAGGGAGTGCTTACATCAGTGAAAACATAGATCTTTTGAAATAGTAAAATCTAAATCCATTACTTCTATGATGGGTGAAGGGAGAACAAAGAAAATGTAATTAAACAAAGAGGGCATTTTGGGCTTATTCATCTCAAGGGTGAATTCGTTGATTTTTGTCATTAATTTGTTCACTTTCACATATAAAGAGAATGACTTCTCTTTATGCTCAACCATGGGGGCATCAATCCTAAGCCCCAAGCAAATGCACTGATGATACTGGATTATTTACTTATTTGCACATTTTTTCCCCTCCAAAGTTCCCTTTGTTCAAATCCCTATCTTTCTTTCTAGAGGCAACTAGGTGGCATAGTAGATAGAGCACTGCACTTGGGGTCAAGAAGGCTTGAGTTCAAATCTGGCTTCAGGCACTTATTGGCTGTGCGATCCTATGGGCAAGTCACTAAACTCTTATCTGCCTCAGTTTCCTCATCTGTAAAAATGAGAATAATAATGATACTCCCCTTCCCATCTTGTGAGAATCAAATGAGATAATATGTGTAAAGTACTTTGCAAACCTTAAAATAATACATAAATGTTAGCTGTTAGCTATTATTCCACCCAGTCATCCAAGACAGTTGCTTTTGATATTGAAATAATAGTTGTAAGAAGCTGGTTGTTTGTCCTGATTTCTGATTTCACTCAGTAATGAACAAATATTTATACCTACAACATTAAAAATATAACACGTGCTGAGCGGTTGACATTGCTCAGTGCTTTTCTTTGGCTATAGTAGTTGCACCATGGAAGAAGAAAAAGGCATTAAAATGGCAGTAGGTCAATAACTGAGGCAAATGCAACTTTTTTGTAACTGATAACTCTAGAGTTACTAAGCATTTTTCTAAGCTTAGTTCCTAAGCATGCTTATAAACAGCTTCCTAAACATCCTTTGTAGTTCCAGATTATGCCCAGACTGGATTTTCTGCAAAGTCAAATGACTTGATGCAATCATGTCGGTACTTTGGGGAAAATAAATCTACTTGTAACACCCTGAAGGGCAATATCCACATAGAATCATCTCTCAAGGACCTGGAATACTTTTATGTACTCTGTATATCCGATAATTACAAGGAAGCATCTGAGATTGGAAGCTCACCTCTTCCCTGGTAAGAGTTCTGAATATTATGAGTTCTGAAGTTTCTCTAAGTACTTTACTAAGTGAATAAGATTATATGTTCATTAATTCAAAAAAGAACAGCCTCCAAAATCTACAAAGGAAAAACCAAGTGGATGAAGAAAGCATAATTTCTACATTTTTACATGTAGTTGGATAGGCAGCACATTGAGTTAGTATATCAGTGAATGAACACTGCACAGACAGGCACTACTGATAAGGAACAGTTGAATCAGAATTGGTTAGGGAACAGAGGCATTCAGTCAACAAACATTTATTAAGCACATACATTGTACCAGGAGCTGTGCTAAGCACTAGAGAAAAAAACAAGGGAAAGGATACCCTTCTTTCAAGGAGCTTACAGTCTACTGGAGGAAACAGCAGGCAAGCAAATATGCACAAGGAGGCCAGTGTCTTTGGATTTGTTAGTCAGTATTTGTTTTGGAGACTAAAGTGGAAGAGGACCAGACAAGTAGTAGGGGCTAGATTGCATTCAAGGAAAAGTCCAGTGTTTTCGGTGATACCAAGCTACTCACTGCTACAAAAGGACATATGTTTTCAACACAGATATTATGCTGGTGCTTTTAGAAGCTTTTGAATGATGAAAGACCAAGATCTTAGAAGGATAATTGCAGCAGACCCCAAAGAAAAGAGTTGCAATGATCAAGATAAGGGATGTAATTCTTTCAGTACTATCTAGGATTATATTAACTTTTTTTTGAGGGAGGAAGGTGTCACATTATTGCCTTTAAATAAGCCCACTAAAAATTCTCTGATTTTTTTCATAGATACTTTTGCCTAATCCCATCTCCTCTCCCATTCTCTAGAGACAATAGTATTCCATTATGTAGTGATCATCTCACACTCCTGAGGTCTTTCTTCCTATTTTGTGATGTAATCTCTGGTGAAGAATTCTTTCCTAGTAGTGTTTGAACTCAACTATTTAAGGTACTTGGCAACAATTTTCAGTTTTACATTTTGTCCCAAACCTAGTAAAGTCCAGGGGACAACTTTTAGTAAATCATAGCTACATGGCAAATATTTAAATGATGTCACATAGCTAGCCTAAGTTACAAGTATTATTATCTCACCTCCTCTCCCTTCTGACACTACCTATGTGACCTTAGGAAAGGTGTAAGGGCTTCATTTTCTTCACCTATAAATTGAAGTTGCTGGAATTGATGATATCTGAGGTCACTACAAGCTCTAAATCTATATTCTTATGGATTCAGAGGAGGAAATAATCACTGACATGGTCTTTGGCAGAATAGGAGATGGGATATGTAGGAGATTCTCTCTTTACATACATGCCTATATATGTACATATATACACTATATATATAAGCTATATGTATATGTAAGATCTATATATAGCTTGTGCTGGGCTTTAAAGTAAGGATCCAGCTTGAATAAACAGTATAAAGAGTATTTCTGTAAAGGGAAAAAAGCTGAGATGGTAGTAGATGCAAACCAAAAGCCCTTGTTTGGACAAATGCCATGGAATTCAGAGACTCATAGGAAAATCCATATGAATTGATGCAGAGAGAAAATAGTACCATAGCAATTTGCATAATTATTACAAAAATGCAAATGATATGAAAAGATAATGACATGTTTGATCTTCTCCTGTTCTCTGAGGGGTGGTAGACAATAGGGATGGATTTTTGTATGTATTTGCTATCAGTTACAGTCTCTGTGTCATTTTTTTTTCTTTTATTGTTTTAAAAGAGGATTCTGTGGACAGAGGAGCAGTAATTTAGAAGTTACAGTGATGTAAAGTATTAGTGACAGGCGTCTTGGTGGTGAGTGCTAGCTGCATGGCTAAAAGGTTTATTTAGCAATGACTTGCAACCACTCCTGACTCTTTCTATTCCTTTCTGCTGTTCCAGAGGGCAGTATGCTATCAAGTGATTTGGTCAATTATGTAGCAAGCTCAGGAAGAAGGCAGTTGTAGTATATTGTTTGGCCACCAGCTGGGTCTCTAGCTACCTATGAATAGCCCACAGCCATCCTCCATTTCTCACCACTCTGTACTCTTCAAGCTAGATAGCAACCAAGCTAGCTTGATGCCAAGTTCAACGAAATTATATGGCAAAATTATCTACAGTATACCTCAAGTGAACAAAATGCAGAACTCTTAACTTCTCAATCCTTCATTCCTATGAGCTAATAACTTCACTCCCTAAATTATAGCCCACAAAAATAAATAAATAGGTAGGTGGCACAGGGGTACGTAGGTGGTGCAGTGGATAGAGTGTCAAGCTAGAATGCCAGATAGAGACTCATCTTCCTGAGTTCAAATCTGGCCTCAGACACTTACTAGCTGTGGGACCCTGAGCATCTATGTCGCTTAAGCCTGCTTGCCTCAGTTTCCTCATCTGTAAAATGAGCTGGAGAAGGAAACAGCAAACCATTCCAGTATCTCAGCAAAGAAAACCCCAAGTGGGGTCATGAAGAGTCAGGCGTAACTGAAATGATAGACCAACAACAATAAGTAGGATTTTATTGTTAATGGCCACCTGATATATATATATATATATATATATATATATATATATATATAGCAGAAGAAAAGCAAGCAAACAAAAATAAAAACTTAACTTCAAGTAATATGCTGCAATATAATGGCGGCTTGGGTTGTTTTTTCTTCCACTCTTCCCCTCCAACCTCTTCTTATCACAACCCCATCCCTCTTCCCTTCTGGGAGAACAGGGATTGCAATAGGTCTCAAAACGTTCCCAGTAAGAACTCTGATGAAACAAAGGAGAAAGATGGGTGGATTGGAATTTGCTTGATATCACTGGGACAGCAATACTACTTGTGGAGTCACAACCATCTGCCAGACTTGCTCCCATCCATGTGCCCCATCTCCTCAAGGTCTCCCTCTTCTTCAATTCCTCAAGCCTACCACAAACCAGTCCACTCTAGGTCTCCCCCAGGTCCATGAATGTCTTTGCAGATCTCTCTCAATGCTTGCTTTATTTTTTACCAGCTTGTGGCCATTAGGGGAATATCCTTCTCCCCATTCTCTGCCACATGACCTTAAACGCATATAGTCTGTGGGGAGGGGAAAGATTCCCCCCCCTGCATTCCAGTCTAAATTGCTACAAACTCTGAGTGGAAATTCTCCAACAGCAAAAGAAGTGAAAATCCAAGGACTCTGGGAAAGATAATTCCACAGAAATTCCTGATTCAATTCATTTCTCTTTGATCTCTTCACCCTGCTCCTCCTGGGAGTCTTAAGAAGCTAGTGTAAGCATGAACCCCTCCCCCTGCTTTCAAGGCTCAGATCTGAGACTTACCCACCATGTGATGATAGGTGGTCACTTAAGCTCTTTGTGTCTCATTTTTGCTGTAAGTGAAATGGGAATAATACCATTTGCAGGGCCTACATCACAAGGTCATATTGAGGAAAGCACTTTGTGAGTTAGAAAGAGCTAAATAAATATGAGAAATTACAATTCAAGGAAGGGGCATTGCAACTTTTGATTGATTATTACTAGTTAGAATTAGCAGCTTTTTATACAGCCTGTGAAATTAGTTGAGCAAATATTTCTGGATTTCAAGATGAGGACTTTCAAATGGAAGAACTGTATGCTCTGCTTTACCTAATGGGTTGATAAACCGCTGGATTGTGAATTCATTGTTCAACATTAGCCTGGGAGTGAAAGATAAGAAAGTACTCGCTTTGTCTGCAGATCAAGCAAGTTGTCATTCAAAACTGCAAAATATAGCTAAGGAGTTTAAGAGCTGAGGGGAACATAAGTTCAAGACCCAGGAGGGGAGCATAAGACCAGACAATATACCAATTAATGGAATTAAACTGCAAAGATTTAAAATGAGGTTCCCTCAGGAGACAATGTAAAAGAAAAGACGGTTAATTCAATAAGGACGAAAGGATAAGCGAGCTAACTATGAGAGGATCAGAATATTTAAAGTTGATGGCGTCTTAAGAATTAAAGAACACTGGCTTCTGATTGCTGTGAATTTATTATGCCCTAGTAGCTGGTTCTAATTTGGTCCCCTTCATCCTCCGAACAAACATGCTCATCCTTAGATTCCACTACAAAAGAAATAATCCTTTTTGCTGCAGTCAAACCATGAAACTGATTATGATCAGCAGCCATTCAAAGGAGAACAAATGAAGGGCCTGTCCATCACTCCACTCAAGTTTTTGTCCATCTGTCACATTAGGTTTCAAAGGCTGCACCAAGATTTGGGTGTGTGTGTTGGCGGGGACCAGGCTGGAGTGGGAAGGCAATTAAGTTGTACCTTAGACAACTTAAATGATTTTTACAATTGGGAAAAATACTCAGATGGACCCTGTGGTTGCAAATGTAAAAGCGCAAGTTTTTGTTCACTAAGGAGATTTAGAGTTCCAAAGAATGGCAGGGGGTAGCTAACATAGGCCAGTTAAATGAATAAGAACATTTTTGTGGCAAATAACTAGAGAGTTTTGAATTTTAAAAAATGAAGTTGTGGTCTTTGTTCCCCAGGAACAGAGTCCTGTAATATGTCCCTAACCAATTTATCTTTAAAGTACACATCGCCCCTTAGGTTGCGGCATGGGGTAGGTTAAAACCCTATCCAGATAGCTATAGCACAGAAATCCTATTAGCTTCGTCTTGGTAAACCAGCTCAAGGCAGTATGCATAGGAGTCTTACAAGATTCAGCATTGGAAAGCTCCTAGTAAAGTATTAAGAAGAAGAAGAACCATAATATCTTACTAGATCTCCTTCTGGTTTGCAAAGTGCTATATATACATTATCTTATCTGAGATGTTTGCTGGGAGCACTGGGACATTCATTCTTGGTGAGAAAGAGGACAAAGGTCACTCATTCTTGTTAGTTTTCACCACCTAGCTGAGCCCTTTTGATTTGCTTGGAACATGAGGGTCGTGAGGATGGACTGAGAAAAATCTCCCACTCCAATTTTACCCAGCTTCTTTGGAGTATGACTAACTGAGGGCCCAGGGAATGATGTGCTTGGGCCATGGCCATAATAGGAATTAAAGAGATTTTTTTGACTGAAATCAGATGAGTTACATGGAGAGATTATAAAAGAGGACTGGCTTAAGATTCCTAAAGATTTCTCTGACTAGCTGATTGGGGGCTCTGACTAGGATGTTTGCATTACCAAAAAAGCTAGACATAACCCTTGGAGTTATCAGTTAAAGTTCTGATTGCCTCCTCCCCTTGAGCCTAGGCACTTATAAATGCTAGCAGATAGTAGGCAGGAGGAGGTGAATGAAGAAGGTGACCTTGTTTGACAGCATATGCAGGATTCTGTCCCATGGCTTCCTCTGACTCTACCAAAAATAAAGGCTTGTGTTTTATTATCTATTCTTTGGGATCAGGATCACTCATTGCAATCAATATGAGTTAGATGTCTTCTAGCACTTTTCTTTTGATATTACTATAGTCACTGTACATGTGTTTTTTCTTTTTTTCTTCATCAGTTCATATATGTTTTTCTATTTTTCTCTGAATTTATCATGTTTGTCAAAACTTTCTGACTTTGCTCTTTCCATTATTGATACACTGTCTGATTCACAGTGCTTATTAAGTCTTACTCTTCCCTTTGAGGCCCTTCTCATGTCCCATCTCTTAATTGTTGTTTCTTACTGCACAGTAATCCATAATATTTATATACCATGTTATTCAGCTATTCTCCAATATATGGGCATTTACTTCATTTCCAGTTTTTTGCTATGACAAAAGACTATTTTCCTTTCTCTCTTTCTCCCTTTCTCCCTCCCTGCTTCCTTCCTTCCTTCCTTCCTTCCTTCCTTCCTTCCTTCCTTCCTTCCTTCCTTCCTTCCTTCCTCCCTTCCTCCCTTCCTCCCTTCCTCCCTTCCTTCCTCCTTTTCTTCCTTCCTTCCTTCTTTCCTTCCTTCTTTCCTTCCATCTTTGATCCCCTTGGGATGTACAGAAATGGGAGTGCTGGGTAAAAGATTAATGTCAATTTAGGAACTCTTCTACCAAATTCCACATTGATTTCCAGGACCGTTTCACTAATTCATAGCACCAACCAATACCAGTCAGGTTTGTATTCCCCCATCCATTTTAACATCATCTATTTCCATCTTTTATTATTTTTACCAATTTGATGGATGATGCCCATTTTATTTCATCACCAAACTGAGGCTATTGTGAATATTAGCATGTCTAAGCCTGTTCTCACAGGACCATGCCAGGCTTTTGTACCTCTCTTTTGTTTCCTCTCCTTGCCTTCACGTGTTTCACTTGTAGGGGCAGCTTGGGATGGTGTGCTTGATAGAGTGCTTGAGATCTCAGGAAGAGTTAGATTAAAGTAACTCCTCTGTCACTTATTAGCTGTGTAACCCTGAGTTGACCATATAACTTCTTGGACCCTCAGTTTCTTTATCTAAAAAATGGGAATAAAATTAACAGTTATCCTTAGTTTTACCAGTTCTCTGTACATACAGGAGCAGTTTCCTCCCCTGATTTTGGAAGACATCCTAGGCTACAGTCGTAACAATCCTGCCCCTAAAACCTAGAATGGGCTTAAGAGTCCCATTTCTATACCTTGGCCTTTCAGAAGATAATCCTCAGTTCTCAAGGGCCTGAAACCCTCCTCTGCTGAGACCAATCCAGCATTTCCATTCAACATTTTTTTTCAGTGGCTTTGAGGAAAGCATAGATAATATGCTTATTAAATTTGGGTATGGCAGAAAGGCTGGGAGAGATAACTAATATACTCTGTGATAGAACTGATGATAGCCAAATAGCATTGGAAGCTGGAATAATGGGTTGAATTTATTAAGTTAAAATGTATAGAGATAAGTGTAGAGTCCTACAAAGGTTAAAAAAAATCAGTTGCTCAATTGCGTGATAGCAAAGCTATTCAGAAAATAGTATGCAGGGAAAGGGTCTCTAGACGTTAGGCACATTGCAAAAATCAACATAACTCAGTAAGATGACGTGGCAGCAAAAAAACTAAAATAAAATCAATATCAAAAGGGAATAAAGGCACTGAAGAGTCATCCTTTCTGGAATAGAAACCGGAATTCAGAGAATCCAGCATGGGATTGGGGACAGCAGCAGAGAGATTGAAGGGTTAGCCATCTAGCAACTCTGGAATATGTCTCATATCCAATGTTAGCAAGTAACGACAAAATCAAGTTGGGAATGGGTTGGGGATACCACTCTACTTCTTCTTGCTTAGACTCATCTCTTTAATAATGCTCCAGTGATTCTGTAGAAGGAATGATCACAGTGGGCCTGGGTGTTTGGAAAGGGTTTTGCAAGTATTAGTACTTGTGCTGGATGAATGAATGAATGAATGAATGAATGAATAGAAAAATGATGAATACATGAACAAAGTCATAGGATCTATTCAAAATGTGAAAAAGGTCATTTTTATACAAGTATATAAGAGTAGAAGAGTCATGGTAAATAGAAGGAGTTTATTTGAATAAAGGCAAGGAGGAAAAAATTTCAATGGAGTCTTGAGGGCACAATGAATAGATGAATTTTGTTATAATTGTGGAAATAGTCAAAGTCCATAATAATTCACTTGACATATAGAAGCATTCAAAATACATTGATAATTCACTTGACTTATTTACTTTGATAGACATAAAGATGACCAAATTAATTCTCTTTCCATTCTTCATAATTCATGTTATGTAGCAAATGACTAGTAGATGGATTCATGCCAATACCTCATTCCAAAAATTAGGAATATTGATGAAAAGCTTTTCTTGTTTTGGCCTAGTGAGAACTGAAAGGTTAATGTTCTTTTATATTTAGAGTAACCAATGCTGCCCTAATGCTATAGAAGTTGTTTGACTCATACTTCACTGTAATTGTGCTTAGTCAGCAAGATATTATCCTTAAACATGATTCTGAAGTTGCTGACTATGAACTCCATTGAATATAAAATGAGTCTCTGAGACTTCTAGCCAATAAAAATTCTGTTCCCAGGGAGTCACTTGCTTCTGAGGAATACCTAAGGCATCCCTGCAGAGTTCTTATAGGTGCTTGAGGTTCAGTGACCAGGTCAGGGACAGAAGATGCAAGAACAAGAGCTCCAGCTGTGGAAAAATCTAGGCAAAGGAATCGAGGGCTTTGCTGGCTCCTGCTGGTTTTATAACATAAGTACAACTGCATTATTTGTAATGTTACCTTACTCTGGCTCCTTAGGCAAATTTAGTAAGGTAAGAGGCAGGTATAACTATATACAGCCTAACCCGAGGTCCTGGTATCATAAGAGTGTCCTTTACGCTAAAGTGGTCACTGGATGTCTGTCCTCACTCTCCTTCTAAATGCCTTTCAGAAAACCAGGGAATTTGGGGGAGAAGCCTAAGTTTTGGGAGAGCCTAATAGGCTAAAATCAGTTAGTCTAATCAGGCTATCTCTCAAGCCCAAAACTCTGACAAATACCTTTGAACAGATGCCAGTTTGGGCTACTGGTTATCTATGGCTTAAGGAAAAACATCACTAGTGGGTTCCTCATACAGATCACTGAAAAGAACCAGATCTTTTATTACAATTACACTACCAGCCTGCAAGTGTGCATTCCTTCAATTACCTTGTGATGTTTTGGGATCCTTATTCCAATAATGAAGACTGATTCTTGACTCTCTCCTGAACAGGGGCCAAATTGCCCTAAATAATAGCAAATCTACAACCTGAAAGCATAGCTTTATCATAAATGGGTTATATGCAGAAGTAGATAATTATACATACTCAAAGGTGCTTCTCTGTATTTTTTTTTAAATAACTGGTTCTTCATCTTCTGAAAACAAATTTTAAAAATTCCTTGTATTATAAAAAGACAACAAAATGTTCTTTTTCTATTTCATTTTTTACTCTGAAAAGAACTAGAAGAGGAATACTTATCTAAAAAAGAGCAAAAAAAGAAATTCAATTTTCTATGTTATTATTACTAGCACCATTGGCACCATTTCTTTTCAAAGTTTATTACTCTCCAACTTCATTTGTTCCATTTAGTCGTGAACATCATAAAACTTCACACACAGGCATGAAGACAAGGAAAAGATGTTATTTTAGTGATTCTGGGAGTGAGAAATCTTCTTTCTTCTCATTTTTATAACTGACCTTTTTGAGAAGAAATCCCTCTTGAGAAGTCCCAATTTAATTTGTTACATTTTTCAAACTAGTCTGTCACTCATTTTTAATGTTGCAGTATTTCTTAATGCCTAGAAGTGGAGCCAACACCCATTTCTGTAGTTTTTAACACTCTTCTGTGGCTTCATGTATTGAAAGCTCCCCTCATTAAGAATTTACTGTTTTGTGCACATCTTCATTTTATGGGGTTTCTATACATTGGAATGGGTATTTGCTCAACGATAGTCAATAAAACATCTTAGAACTACAGTTAGTTGAATATTATTCAACAGAAAATATCTCCTTTTGCTAGTAAGATGGAACATAGTTCAGACACAGGTTATTTTTTATAAGCCCTACTACAGAATGGAATTGAGCTAGAAATTTCTGCTATTTTCCTGGGTCATAGTGTATTTACTTTAATATAAGGTAGAAGGAGGAAGATAAATCAATAAAAAAGTATGGTAAGGAAAATGAAATAGGTTGGATTATTCAACATACAAAAGGAATATATAACTTCACATCATTGGTTGTTTCTTAAAAACATATTAGATGCCATATGTTACAGGGGTATGTTAATTCCATAGGTCTAAACAGTGGATGTTATTAATGCAAATTTGTGTTGGTGAGAGTAATGTTACAAAAGAAATGACCGTAGCTGAACAGTACATGGGGTATTTAATGGCGGTTGGTGCTTGGGAAGATTGATGATACTAATATGAATTGACCAAGACTCTGTGGTCCTCATCTGCTTGACATCATTTTTATATCACATTGCACTTAGGTATGGTCAAACTGATTCTTCAGTTGAAGTGGAGAATTTCTCCTTTTGAAAGGCTATTAAGCTATTTCAGGGATGCCACATTCTAAGGGACTCATACTAAAAGAAAATTGTTTTCTGAGCAACAGATTAATGTATAAAACTGTGCAACAGGACCTTTTAACAAAAACAAATGTTCTAGACTGGGAAGAGTTTGATGTAAGCTATGGAGATGGTAATCTTCACACCATATGACTAAGGATGTTTCCGAGGGAACACAGTTCTCTTGATGCAGTGGAGAAGCTACCTCTGGTTTACGGGGAACAATGCTGGTGGTTGATTTTTACTTTGTTTGTTTGTTTTGGTCTTTTCACTTTTTTATACTTTATTTTTAGTTTTCAACATTCACTTCCATATGATTTCGAGTTTTGAATTTTCACCCCCATTCTCTTCTCCCCCAAGAGGGCATGCAATATGATATAGGCTCTACTTTATACATTCATATTAAACATATTTTCACATTAGTCATGATGTAAAGAAGAATTAGAACTAATGGGAGGAACCATAAGAAAGAAGAAATAAAACAAAACAACGAAAGAAAAGGAGAGCAAATAGAATGTTTCCATTCACATTCAGACTCCAAAGTTCTTTCTCTGGATGTGGATAGCTTTTTCCATCATGAGTCTTTTGGAATTGTCTTAGATCCTTGCATTGCTGAGAAGAGTTAAGTCTATCAAGGTCAGTCATCACACAACGTGGCTGTTAACTGTGTACAATGGATTAAATATTTTAGAGACTAAATGGAGCTGAAGATATTAGTAGAAGAGGATTAAAAGACTTGATTGTATAGGAACATCAAATTGTTTTCTCCTCATATTCCACTAACTTTCTTTAAATTTGACCCCTTCAATTAAACCAACTATTCTGTCTAAATTCTTCTTTTTTTCCTCCCAAGAGTTATAAATTACAAGTAATTGAGACAAGCATTCTGCTGAGGATTAATTTGGCATATAGGTGGGTGTAGTATTGCAAGAGGAGGTGACGAGATATAATTATGTCTTATACAATGTTTTCAGTTGACTATACATACACACACATGCACATCCATGTTAAACAAATCAAAGTTACCACTGTGTGAATCAGTTTGAATGGGAAGTTCTCTGAGCTGCCCTAGGTGAAGATTACCAGAGGGAATTGGCTACCTTGGGCCAATGTTAAGGTAAAAAAAACATAGTCCAGATTCCCAGACTAAGGCTGCCTAGATAGGGAGTACTGGGTGATGTTAATGACTGTTAAGGGGTCCCCTGAACTTGTCTTTTTGAGTTGACATATTTTCCATAAATACAGGACCTAGAGTATGTAGGAGGCCCTGGATGTGTCAAGGATGAACCCATCATACCACACCCCTGCCCCAAGCTGACATAATGTGTAATTTGCATCCCATGCTGAATTCTCTGTGTGTCCTTGGGACTCAAGACATATGCCAGAAAGTCTGCACTAGGCTTGTGTAGCTGAGACACTTATAGATAAGCAGACAGTAAAGGGAAAATACTGTGGTGTTGTCTTGCTTCTCCCCTTCAGGAGGGGTTTTGTTCTTTTCCCACCTTTACTGCACTTTCCCCCCTCCAGTGGCATGCCCCTTAGGTGGAGATTCATGGTATCTCCTCCTTCTTTTGTCCTGATGTTATAAAAATGAAAACTTCTGTATGGATTATGAACTTTTTGGGTTCCACATGTAAGTCCATTTCTCTGGTGATAAACCTTGTTTTTACATAAGTTTTATGAAGTTGGCAGCACGGATCAGTAGATTGTCTGAAAGACAAACTGATACTATGGTAAGGTTTTGCAATATTAATTTGAGGGTTGGGAATAATTCATTAATAATTATGCTAATGAAAACAAAGTCAAGTGAACAACACGATAGAAGACTAGGCATTTTCTCCAGTCCTCACTAACTTTCAAAAACTCCTCCCCAAAGAAAATTATGCGCCAGAGGAAAATCAATTATAGCTCTTTCAGCAGGCTAAGACATCAAGCAGACTAACAAGGCAACAACCCTATGAATTAGGTATCAGAAATCCTTAATGCAGAAATCCCCCCCACACCCCCATGCTCTAACAGGAGGCAGGAGGCAGGAGGCACAACCCAATCCACCAGTTTGGGCTCTGAGACCCACTCAGCAATTCCTTTGCTGCTGGGATCTTTGCTGACCCTGTCCTCATTCAGATCCTGTTTTCACTCCAATCTTTTGTGGAAATAGTAGCAGACCTCAACTCTGCCACCCATCTGTGAAGTAGGGACCATAGGAAAGTGGAAGCATGCACTGCCTGTTATAGTACACTGTGCCCATGGCAACAGTGCCCAGGCAGAGAACTAAAAAATATAGAGGGAACTGTAATAAGATACCAGATTTCATGGAAAACTTCACCAAACCTTAAGGAAAGGGGACTAGCATCTTGCTAAGATCTCCTAGGTAACCACCCAGGATGAAAGTGAAAAGTAAATTCCTCAACATGAAAGGAGCCTAAGATAGTTCTGAGGTCCCAGGAAGGCATCAGAAAATGAGTGATATAGAGTTATAAGGGGGAAAAAGATTAAAACTACTAGAGATCTTAGGAGGAAGCAAACTACGTTTAAAAACTTAGAGTAAAAGCAGATAAATCCTGGGGGAAATGAGAAGAGAACAGAAGGGAAGGTGATCACCAAAACATCTAAATGTCTGCAAATTTCTCTAAATAAATGTTGCCTATCTAAGGCAGTTAACCCAACATCTAATGAGAAAGAGGGCCTTTTGGACTTCCAAGATAGCATGATTCCATAACAGGATTCTCCCAAATCCTTCAAGAGAAAATTGAATCTCTATAGAAGTTTAAAAAAGAATAAAAGGCAAAATTTATGGCCTACATAGTAGAAATGATTGGCAAAAGGGGAAAACACTTCAATCCACAATGGCAAGCATCTCCAAAAGAGGATAGCCAATTGAGAATACATATATAGTGACATAAAGGACGATATGTAAGAAGAGAAGCAAAAAGCTAGAGAACTGAAGGAAGACATGATCTCTACAAAAATAAATGCAGTCATATCAAAGACATGATATGTAGATACAGCTTAAAGATCTTAGATCTCCCAGAAGAACCTGGAAAAAATTGAACACCATAATTCAAGAAAAGTATTATATGAGAAAATCACCCAGAACTGAATATAGAAAGCAAGTCATCAATTGAAAGAATTCAAAGATTGCCTCCAGCAAAAAAGGAAAAATTTTGAAGAAAACGTAACAAAACCAAACAAAACTATGTTAGAAAATCCATGATGCCTGGTGGTTAAATTTAACAATTCTAATCACAAAAGCAAACAAACAAAATAACATTCCAATGACATAAAACTGTTCTTTACTCATCACAAACCACTGAAGGGAATGGAATATTATCTTTCTAAAAGCAAAGGAGTTCAACATATAGTCCAAAATTACATAACCTCTAAACATAAGCCTGAACATCAATAAAAAGCAAAAAAGATGGACTTTGAATAAAAGAGACACATTTGAAGTGTTCCTCCCAAAAAGATGGACAGAGTACTTGATTTGCAAATACATTGAATAACAAAAATACAAGACAAGTACGTTAATACAAATATCATGGAAAGTACTACAACAACCAAAAAAAATGATCTCCTTCTCTAGACTAATAAAAGGCAGGGGAAGGAATCCTAAAAAAATAAAAATTGTGGAGTTATAAAAGAGAGAGAGTAACAACGGTGACCGATAGAAAGTTTCTTTCTAAAAGTATATAAGGGGATAAAAATGTAAAAGGAATTTAAGAAGTGTAGTAATAATTATAATAACAACATCTAGCATTAATATAACACTTTAAGGTTTACAAAGCATTTTACAAATATTATCTCATTTTATCCACACAATAACTCTGGGAGGTAGGAGCTATCTGAATTTGATAGATGAGGAGACTGAGGCAGATGGAGTTTAAATGACTTGCCCAAGGTCACACAGCTAGCAAGTATATAAGGCTGGATTTGAACTCACTTTTTTCCTGATTCTAGGTCCAGTACTCTGTCTACCGAGGCACCTAGTAGAAGTGACTGTGGAGAAGCAGACCTGAAATATCATAGCCTAAAGCCCACAGTTCCCTTGTGCCCCTACAGGTGAATCGATGTATTTAGTGAGACTAAACTGCAAAAAGGAGGAGGCATGAACAGGGACAAAATCCCCAAATCTATTGCTTATATGAAATGTGACTAAAAAACAAAAATATACACAGAATGAAAATTAGATGCTGAAACAAAATTTACTGTCAGGTGAATCAAAAAAGGACAGAGTTGCAATCACGCTATCAGACAAAGCCGAAAAAAAAAACCTCACCATTTATAGATAAGCAATCAGATGACATTATGTCAGAAGGACGAACTAATATGAATATTAGGCCTCAGATGTCTTACCATCTAAACTCTATTGATCTTTGTCTATATTTTATAAAATGTCAAAAACATTTCGTATCAGTTAAAATTAAAGAAGATAAATGAAACCGACTGGGCATGGGAGAATCAGAAATAATGGAACTTAATACTCCAGTGTTCATTAAATTCCCAAGCATAAATTACTTAGGAAAGAACTCATTATTTGTTAAGAACTGCTGAAAGCTTTCCTTCAGAAATCAGGCTTAGACTACTATTTTATACCATATTCTACAATAAATTCAAACTGGATATATGACCTAAAATTGAAGATTATATCAAAAAATTAGAAGAGAAGTGGATCAAATATCATCTCACAGCTATGGATAGAAGATATATTCTTTACTAAAAAAAGATAGAGAAAATTATAAAGGAACAAATAGATCATTTTGATTCCATTAAATTAAAAAACAAACCTTCTTTATAAACAATATTAATGTGCCCAAATAAGAAAGAAAGTGACTAAAAGGGGGAAACAATTATATCAAATTTCTCAGATAAAGATTTGGGATCCAAGATACATGGACAACTAATAGAGATACAGGCATGCATAAATGCATGTGAACATATATATGTGTTTATGTTATGTGTATGTTTGTTTGTATAATATTTCTCCCAAAGAGGTGAAAGATAGAAACAAAGAATGGTGATATATATATACACACACACACACACATATATATATACGTGTGTGTGTGTGTGTGTGTGTATGTAAAATTTACGACAACATTTTTTGTAGCAGCGAAGAACTAGAAAAAAGGTTGATGATTACCAATTAATAGTATGTGAATGTAATGGATTATTAATTTAATGAAATTATAAGAAGTGATCAGGCTGAATGAAGAGGTTAGATGTAAGAAGACAGAGTGAAGTAAGCAGAGCCAGGAATACAATACGCTCAATGTAAAAGGAAAAGACAACCACAAAACAATTGTAAGTGAATATTGCAAAATTACAAAGAACAAATATGGCCCTGAAGAAGATGATAATAAGAAAATATCTCCTCCCTCATTCATTTGTAGTGGTAAGAGGTCCACAGGTGTGGAACATTGTCTATATTTTCATTTTTGATGTACTGATAAGTTTTGCTGATTGTTTTTTTCCTCTTTTTTTTCCTTAAACTGTATCATATTGGATACTTCTCTGGGGGGGGGACTTGTAAGGGGAAAATTTAGGTAGCCTAAAAACAAAAAAATTAATAAAATTTATTTTTAAATGATGTCATTGTAAAATACAATTGTCTCAGGCAATGTGATATGGTTTTATTTGTTGATGGGTGATTGTGTGGCTGAGGGTGACAGGGTCAGAAATGGATTTCAAGGGATTCTTGAAGTATATCTACACCAGAGAACTTTGGAAGTTGGAAGAAAACAGTAAGGTAAAGAAACTTGATAAATTCAGAATAAGGGAAAATGTGTGAAGAATAAGATTGATAAGGAAGAGTTAAGGTAGGTTAGCCAAAACTCATTGAGAGCAAAGTCTATGACCAATCCAGGAATCAGCACATGGCCAGGAGGGTTAAGGCAGTGTTAGGAAGAGGCAGAGGGCAAGCCAAGATTAAAATATAGGTTTGGCAAAGTAGGATTTTGGAGGCAGAATAGAAAAGACTATAAACAAAATTACTTCCATAATGATTGCCACTTTTTAAAAGCCAATGATGTCTATGATCCCTGGAATTTAAAGAGCCCTATTTTGCCAAGGTACATTGGCCCTAGCACGATTTCATTGGAAAATCAAAGGCCTGTGGGATGGGGTTCAGAATTTCTAGGTGCCAAGATAGGTTTATTTGAAGACAGAAGATTATGTAATATCAAGTCTTGCTGACTGAGCATATTTTGCCCTGGCCTATAAAGATGTGCCATTCAGCAAGAATAATGTGACAGATTTTGGCAAGACCCACATAAAACAATGCCCAGATCTGTTCTTGCCTAAAATAAAAGCATCACAGAATTTCAGAGTTGGAAGGGAATGATTACCTAGGCCAAACCATGCCTGAAAAAGAATAGCTCTACTAAATATTACTATTAAAAGAATAAACTTTGGAAGGGTCATCCAGTGTTTTCTTGAAGACCTACAGGTTGAGGGGGAACCCACTACTTTTAAGGTAGCCAAGTCTATGTATTCTTAGCTCTGATTATTAGGAAATCACATAGAATGTGTTTCTATATTCTATATCAGCCATTGAAAAAAGCAAGAAAAATAAAGTGAAAAAAATATATATTTTGATCTGCACTCAGAGTTCATCAGTTCTGTTTTTGGAGATGGATAGCATTTTTCATCATGAGTCTTTAGGAATTTTCTTGGATCATTGTATTGATCAGAGTAGAATCTTTACCATCTTTTATGGTTCAGCATGAAGGAGAGAAAGGGCTTGCCATTCTAGCTACCGCTACCATTGACGGTCAACCAATTGCACCAACAGGGAAGCAAAAGCCAAAGTCCTGGCAACAACAGCACCCATCCACCCATGCGTGTAGTACCACTCTTTGCAGCCAGTATCTAGAAGAGCAACAACTGGAAGAAACAACCAGGCCCCATGCTGATGCTTTTGTCTTCATCTCCTCAAGGCCCACAGTGACCAAAGGCTCAGAAAACTCAATCCCAAATTTCTTGGCACCAATGGCAAACAATAGTTCAACATGTGTATTTATCAATGAAAATGACATTACTAGAAGGGTATTACCATCTACTTTACTATTACCCTTAGGATTGCTGGGCCTTCTTTCCATCTCTCTGCAGCTGAACTTTCCTATATATGTCTTCCCATGTTAGAATGTGAGCACCTTGGGAACAAAGACTGTCTTATTTTTCTGCGTATATACCCAGGACTTAGCACAGTGCATTCATTGCACATAGTAAGAACTTTGTTAAAGCTTTTATTTTTCATTCATTCATCTCCCCATTAACATAGAAGTACTATACTGAACCTTTGGTTGATGTGAATTTTCCCTTTTTCATCTCTGATGAAAAAAGAAATAATCCCTCATTTGAGCATACAATGAAGGATGTTAGTGATGGCGAAATGTCTCCCCTATTGGCAGAGTTTACAAAGTGAAACAGGCAGCCACAAGATCCTCTGATGCCCATCTCCTCCTTGGATAGCTCCCAGGACTCATTCAGCCCCTTTTTAAGGAGGCTGCTCATTTTCCTGATTGCCAACCTAATCCAAAGTCAATGTATATTGACTCCTTGGGTGGTTTCTTGGAGTTTAGCCGTGGATATAACTCGCAGGGATCCATTTCCAATATGATTCATGAGTATTTAGTTATTCAGTTCTCATAATTAGGTTAGTTCCCTCTCCAAAGGCACATACAACTCCCATTAGTGTCAATGGGATTTAAGCTCCTGTTTCAAGGCTGCCAAGGGTGAGAGGGCATTATAGTTTCGCTGCTTTGACTTAGGCTTTCTTGGAGGGGGGGTTGCAGAGTTTATACCTTTGAGGAGGTATTTTCATTTCTATTTGTTAGGACTTTTACAGCAAATCAGCCATCCGAAATGCATAAAACAGGCATAAGCTCTCCTCTGGTTCCTTGCTGTTATTTTTTGGGTCATGTTTATTGCATTTTTATCGGAGTTAATTTTCCTTTTGTTTCCTTCTCATTGCTCTTCTCATTTGACTCCCCTCCCTCTCTTAGCTCTGTTTATTCATCCAAGTTTCTCTCATTCCCATCAATGCTGCTGATTCAGAACAACAGAAACTGGAAATGCCTCTATGATCTTCATTTTATCCCATTTTTATTATCCCAATATATCCTAATATTATTTATTTCAAAGCAACTCAATTCCGTATTCTCTTTTTAACCAAGAGTAATTCCTAATTTATCACTCCAGAGAGAAATCCATTTAAAAATTAAAGCCATAACATAACTTAAAAAAGTATAGGTGATGTTTTGAACTTATGACTCATAGGCATCTCTTGATGTGATAGATAGAGAAATGACATTGGGGGCTGACACATTCTGGACGTTTAACCCTGGGCAAGCACTTACCCACTTGGTGCCCCTAGGCAACTCTAAGACTAAAAGGGGCAGAGCCAGTAACCATCAGCTTGGGTAGACAAAATTCCTCATTGGTAGTTCCCAAATCAATGAAGCAGGTCATATAAAAATCATTTAGATATACTATGGTATATAAATTATAAAGAAGGTGAAAGTTGGAGCTCAGTGGTCTTGGTTTGTGTCTAAAATGCTTCTGAACTTGAGCATTCTCCTTCTACGTTCTTTTGTATTTCCTTTGGGTTCTAGTCCAAAGTCAAATAGGCAAACATCACAGGCAAGATTTGAATTCAGAACCTCAGACTCAAGGCTCTTTCCCACCGTGCCATGTTATTTTTGTAATCTCATTGGAACCACATAGCAAGTAGGTAAAAGAGATATTATCATTCTCATTTTACAGATGAGGAAACTAAGGCAAAAAAACTTGCCCACTTTCACAAAGTGTTTGAAGGGCTACCCTATAGATAAATGATTAGGGATTAGATTTGTTTTGTTTGGGTTCAGAAGCCAAAATGAAAAACGATGGGTGGAAATTCCAATGAAGCCACATAGCTTGATGTAAGAAAAACATTTTTTCCAGCAATTAAAATTGTCCTAAAGTGGTGGACTGCCTAGAGAGATGGAGAGTGGGAGATGGGGCAGTTCCCCTCCTTGCAGGTCTCAGGTAGAGGCTACATGACTACTTTCAAGGTACATTACACATGAAGGTATTTCTCCTGCATAGGTTAGATTAGATGGCCATTGGTTTCTCTTTCTGTCTTCAACTTTTATAATCATTCCTTCTCTCATAACTCTACTCCAGTTTCTATATTTGCCATTGACCTTGAGATACTTTATTCTTCTACTTCTGCTCTCAATAGGAGGAAAACTACAGTGGTCCCTGGACCCAACAACTGCATTACCACTTTTGATCTGTACTGCTCCCCGCAAATTAAGAAATTAGTTCTCTACTCTGAATTAATACCCACCGACCATAACATAGGCACCAGAAAATGGGTCCATCTACTCAAGTATTGCATACATCTAGTTGCTTGAGTTACATTATATTACAAGTAGGCATATTCTATTTTTAATAGCTTCTAATGTTCATTGTAATACTGAGTTGAAATCTACTTTCTAGTAACTTACAACTTAATTTTGTTCTCTGGAGCTAGAGACCATAAATCTAATCTTTTTCCCATATGATAGCTTTTGGAATAGTTGAAGACAGCTGTCATGTGTACACCAACTCTTATCTTCTTCAGTGTAAACATTTTCAGTTCTTTTACTATTCCTCATATGATGTAATTTCTAGAATCTTCATCATCTTGGTTGTACTCCTTTGGACCCATTACAGGTTTGTCCATATTCTTAACCTCTGAGGTCACCAACTCCACAAACATGTAAAATACAAAGGAACCGCCTAATATTCCTCAATGCTAAAAAAGAAAAGTTACAGGTTGAAACACTTGTCACATCACAAAAGCAAGACAAAAAATTACATTTTTGTTTTAGGTAATCAGATCACACTAGTGTTTTATTCTGAATTTGCAGGAAGCAAAACCTCTTAGCTATTTTTGTTTTATTTATTTATTATTTGGTAATGAACTATGCTTAACTCATTTCTTCCCTTCTAATTTGTACAGTTGATTTTCTTTTAAATTCAACTGTAATATTTTTATTACCCTTAATAGTTTTGGCTCACCATTGTAGCTCTTTCTGATTCTCAATTCTCTCTTCTATTTTTTAGCCATCCATCCACGTATCCATCCATTCATGTATCCATCCATACATGTGTCCATACATCCATACAACAACTATTAATTAAGCAGCTAGTATTTGCCAAGCATTGCGATAGACCCTGATGAAAAACTTAGGTAAAACATAGTTCAGTCCTTCATGGAGAATAAGACTATATCTAGGAGAATAAGAAACAAACATGGTTCTAATATACAATGGTAGCAAATGATATACATATATCTTCTAACTTAATCCTCACAGCAGTCTGTGAAATAGATGCTATTGGAATTACTATTAATACTCATTTTGCTTAGAGGGGCTAGGTAACTTGGTCATGGTCACACATGGAATAAATGTCAATTGTGAGGTTCAAATCCAGGTCTGTATTGACTCCAAGTGCATCATTTTTTTCTCCTGTGTCACACTGTGACATCTGAGGGGAAAATACCATGGAAAGGGAGGTTCAAAGAAGAAGTGTCATTTATGATAGACTTTAAGGGATAGGTAGGAAATTAATAGATTGATGTAATCAGCAAATTTGATGAAATTTTAAAAAATATCTTAGTGTTAGGTATTGATAGAAATGTTAACCAGGATAAGGGTGAAGGCATATGTTGCTTGTCATGCAAGGCTATCCTTGAACTTACTGTGGATGTCACTGTGTAGTGTTGTTTAACATTAGTTATGAATATACACTTCTCTCATAATACTATCATCAAGCCCCCATTTCTCCAACTAGTTATTATGGTAAAACTTCAAATGCCTTGCTAAAATCCAAATATACCATTTCTATGCAATTCTCCTGTTTTACTTGTTTGGGAACCAAACTGAATAAAGAAATGAAATTACACTCAGTATGAAGGTTATATGACCCAGCCTTCTAAATTGATAGGATGGGCATGAGGGCAGATAGCCAGATTGGTCATTGTGGATCATGCCACATACTTTAATGCCAATTCTCAATTATGTGACATTCTTTCCACCTTCATAGAAAGCTTTTTAAAGATATAGCCATATGGAGGACTTCTAGAAGCAACCTGGCAGAGAGGGGAAGTAACACTTTGAAGCCTCCCAAATTCCCCTAGAAAACTAGAAAACTGCCTCAGAATTGATCTAAGAGCAGGGCAGCAACTTACCAGCCTGGTAGGAAAGGGCTATCTCACTGGGGTGGGAGAGGAGAGAGGTCCAAGAGCAGCAGCTGCAGCGGCAGCAGCCAGCCTCACAGCAGGGGGCCTGTAGCAGGGCTGCAAGCCTGGGGCAATTCACCAGTAAGGTTCTGCCCTCCAGCAAGCCAGTAGCACCCTAGGCAAGTGAGCAGTCTGTGCAGCACAGCAACGTCCAACCCTGGTAACCCCACTCCCAGCACAAGTCACCAACAGGGCCTTCATCCCACTGCTGAGGAGTAGTGAAGCCATGCCCTGTGGCTGGCCAACAGTGAGACCCAGCCTTTGGGGCCTACCAGCAGAGTGACCCTGTTTCCATAGCAACGCAGCAGCAGGGCCCCACCCCTGGAGCAAGCCGGCAGTCAAACCCTACACTCAGGGAAGCCAACAGAGAGGCCCCACCACCCAGTACAAGCCACAAGAAAAAACAACTCTCCAGAGAAAGCAAGCAGCTAAGCCCTGAAGCCCAGTGAAAGACAATAGTAAGACCCAGAGTGACATCACACAAAACTTGTTCAAAAAGCTTGAAACAGTACAGGACCAAAGTCTAAGTCTCACATAATAACACCAAGTCACAAAAAAAGGCAGAAAAAATGAACGAATATACCCAAAATAAAACCAATAAAGAGCTTGACTATAGAAAGTTGCTATGGTTGATAGGAAGAAATAAGGAATAAACTTGAAAAAGGACAACAGTGTTAAAATGGCTACATGTGAAGCCTCAAAGAACAGTGTAATTTGGTCTCAGGAGCAAAAAAAAGAATTCCTGGAAGAGCTTTAAAAGGATTTTAAAAAGCATATTAGAGAAGTAGGAGAAAAAATGAGAAAAGAGATGAAAGTAATGCCAAAGAATCATGAGAAAAAGAGTCAATGTGCAAAAAGATATAGAAAACTTTACTGAAGAAAATAACTCCCTAAAAAATAAAATTAGCCAAATGGAAAAGGAAGTACAAAAGTTCATTGAAGAAAACAATTCCCTAAAAATGAAAATCGAACAAGGGGAAACTAATGACTCTATGAGACATCAATATACAATAAAACAATTTCAAAAAGTTAAAAAAATAGAAGAAAATGTGAAATTTCTCATTGGAAAAATAACTGATCTAGAAAATAGGTCCAGGAGAGATAATATGAGAATTATCAGAATACCTGAAAGCCACGATAAAAAAAAAAGCCTGGACAACACCTTTCAAGAAAGCTGCCCTGATATATTAGAACCAGAGGGCAAAACAAAAGTTGAAAGAATCCACTGATAACCACCTGAAAGTGCTCCCAAAATGAAAATTCCTATGAACATCATAGCCAAATTACAGAGCTCACAGATCAAGGAAAAGTGTTGCAAGTAGCCAATAAGAAACTATTCAGATATTATGGAGCTACAGTTAGGATTACACAGGATTTTGTAGCTTCCACATTAAAGAACAGGAGGGCTTGGAAAAGTAAAGGAATTAAGATAACAACCAAGAATCACCTACTCAGCAAAATTCAGTATGCTATTTCAGGGAAAAAATGGATATTTAGTGAAATGGAGACCTTTCAAGTATTTCTTTTTTTTTAATTTAATTTTATTTATTTAACATATTTAGCCCCCAGCACTGGTTCTCACAAGAGCCTGAACCACAAATTCCCTCCCCACCTCCACCCTACCCCGCCACTCCAAGACTGCCGTACACTCTGGTTGCCCTGCTCCCCAGTCAGCCGTCCCCTCTGTCACCCCACTCCCCTCCCATCCCCCCTCCCTCCCCTCTCTGCAGGGCAAGCTAAACCTCCACTCCCCACTGCCTGTGCATCCCACTTTCCAGCCGCATGCAAAAAAAAAAAAAGCCTTTTTTTTGTTTTTGAACGTCTGTTTTTAAAAACTTTGAGTTCCAAATTCTCTCCCCTCCTCCCTTCCCACCCACCCTCCCCAAGTGGCCTATGTTGAATTGCTTCCAAGTATTTCTAATTAAAAGACTAGAGCTGAAGAAAAAATTTGACCTGCACATACAAGAGTCAAGAGAAAGGTAAAAAGTTTTTAAAAAAGGAACAAGAGAAAACATAAGAAATCCAATAAGTTTGTTTTATTTGAATGCTAGTCCTGCTGTGTATGGCAGAAGACTAACAAGGAAACAAATCTGAGATTGTTTTAAGAAAATGAAGCATTCTACAGCTATTAGACTTATGCAAATGTGGAAAGGGTTACCTCAACAGGCAGCAAGTTATCTTTCACTTGAACTCTTCCTGCAAAGCCTGACTTGTTGTCAGGCATATGGCATAAGGATAATTTTTCATTTCTGAGAATGGACTTAGTTGACCTCTGAGATCCCCTTATTTAGCCTTCTTCTTGAGGGAAGAGAACTGTTTTTCATCTTTTCATCTATAGTTCCTATCCTAGGGTCTTGCTTAATGTCAGTGCTTAGTTTAATTGTGGAATTGAATTCCTTCAGGGCATATTAAGGAATATGTCCTTGCATAGGCAGGGGATACTTAAAAACAGGCTCCAGATGACAGGACACTAAAGGAGATTCTTGGAATCTCTGCTAAGAACCTGTTGCCATCCAGACCTGGACTCCCTCATGTTTCAGAAATCTGGCTTATTGATTTGGTCTTTGGTTGCCTGGACAACTCTTTTCTGGTCATCTCAAAGACTAAGCTCCTCCCACACTTTACTGAATTGATGTCTTTAGGCACAAGGATTCAAATTTTAAATAAAGACTCTGCCCACTGTCATCCATCAAAAATTCCCTGACAATACACTTACCAGATAGCAATGCAATCTTACCTTGAAACCTCTAGAGACAAGGAGCTCACCACGTTCCAAGGAGAGCAGTTCCACTTGTTAGGGCAACTCTAATTTTTTAGGAATTTTATATTAATTTTGAACCCAAATCTGCCCCTTTATAGCCTTTGTCCACTGTTCCTTGTTTTGTCCTTTGTGGTAAAGAAAAACAAGCCTGATTTTTCTTGGTGACAGCCCTTCAAATATTTGAGGAAAGTTCTGTAATCCTCCTTAGGAATGTTCTCCAATGTATTAATGTTCTTTCTCAAATTTGGTGTTTAGAACTGAACACAAGACTCCTGATCAAGGCGGACAGAAGCAGGAACTTAAATGCTCTCAGTTGAGGCATTGTGTTTCTATTAACACAGAAGAAAATTATGCCTTTTCACTGCCATGGCATGTTGTTGGCTCATATTGAACTTGGAAGTCACTTTCACATGAATTATGGAGAAGCTCTGTCTTTTCTCCATCATCTGTTATCATCTTCCTATATGCCTCAAATTGCAATACTACCCCATTTCTCAGTCTTTTGTTTTTATCCCATCATAGCCTGGGGTGGAAGGAAGAAAGGAGGATCTTGATACCTTTAGGATTTGTAAAAAGTCTCAGTTTGTTTGGTCATCCTGACATCATTTTTTAAAATAGTATTTTATTTTTTCCAATGACATGTAAAGACAATTTTAATACTTTTTTTAAATAAAATTTTGAGTTCCAAAATTTTCCCCTCTTGTCCCTTCAATCTCCCTAAGATGGTAAACAATCCGACATTGGTTATAAATGTGAAATCATCTAAAACACATTTCCCTATTAGTCATGTTGTGAAAGAAGATACAGAACAAAAGGGAAAAAAAAACTATTAAAAATAAAGTGAAAATAGTATGCTTCAATTTGCATTCAGACTCCACAGTTCTTTCTTTGGTGGTGGGTAACAGCTTCCATCATGAGTCTTTTGGAATTGTTCTGGATCATTGTATTCTGAAAAGAGCTAAGTCATTTGTAGTTGATGACTGTACAATTTTGTTGTTACTGTGTGCAGTGTTCTCATGGTTCTGCTCACTTCCCTCAACATCAATTATGACATAATTCTTAAAGAACTGTTCCACTATGTTGTCCCCATTCCCAATGACCTGCCTTCACTTCCATTTCTTGTAAATATCCCTATGAAAACTCAATTTATTTTTAAGATCACAATGCAGCCAAACTTTTAAAAAAATACCTCCCCCTCTTTTCCCCTCATCAGAGTAATTTTTAATTGTGCTATCAGATTTTTTTCCTGTGGTCCTCCAATCCCCAATATATTTTTTATAGTGTCAGACCATGAGATACTATTGATGGTAGAGAGGGAAAGCATAGTACAGCGGAAATTTGATGGATTTGGAGTCAGGAAACCTAGGCTCAAATCCCGGCTCTGCCATTTACTAGCTCTGTGACTTTGGGTCAGTCATTGAACCTCTCTGGGCCTCTTTTCTTCATCTGTGAAATGAAGAGGTTGAATTATATGGTCTTTTGAGTTTCTTGCTAGCTCTAAATCGATAATACTCCAAGCTTTTCTCTGAACACTAAAATGGTTTTCTGTCATAGATGGTGTCTTGAATCTCTGTCCTAATCTATCACAAACTATGAAATGGTACCTGCCTCCCAAGGTTCCCATCATCTCCATTTCAGTAACCAGTGCCTCTTTATTGATCACAATCATTGTTCCTATGATCACATCTCCCATTTTCTGAATGATAAAATTAAGCAATCAATAAACATTTATTAAGAGCTTACTATATATTTCAGGCACTGTGAAAGGTGCTAGAGATAGACCCCCCCCAAAAGCAAAAGACAGTACCTGCCCTCAAAAAATTTACAATCTAATAGGAGAGAGAGTATGTGAACAACTATATACAAAGCAAACTATACACAGGATAAATAGGGAATCAACAGAGGAAAGGGTCTGGAATTAAGGGAAAGACTTCCTGTAAAAGATGGGATTCTAGCTGGTCCTAAAATGAAGCCAGGGAAGCAAGTTAAGTATTTATTTGATATTCTATTTTTAGCAAAGAGACTTCATGCAGCAGCCCACCCCAGCACAACTACTTTCCCCAGCTCTGTGAGGTCTTTGAGATCTGCATTAGATATTTGTCATTCAATTCATCTAGATAGCCTAGCAGTTTGTGGTACCCTGTGATACCATATCTCTTTCTTTTTCCTTTTCATTCTCACCCAAATGCTCCCTACCGGGTATTGATCAGATATTTTAATGGCCTATTATGTAATTTAAGGTTTCATGCCCTCTTGGAAATAGTGTCTATCAGTCATGTTTTTTTTTAAATAGATATGGTATCTCATACTCTAATGATTGATCTTGGTCTATAAAAACTGTTCACGGGCAGAATTTTTTAAAGCCTTAAGCAAATCAATGCCTTCAAAAAAGAACAGTAAAAAAGAAAAAAGAAACACTTCAACTTAACTTCAAAGCATCCGTTTTCTACATCTGCCCAAAACAAATTGTGAATAACTTTTCCTTCATATTCTTGAACATTTCTGGAGAGAGATGAAGAGCAGTAATAGAATCCTTTGAATAAGGCACACACTCAGCATTAATACTTACATTTCTGAGTTTTGTGCTCTCCTCCATCGTGATAAATAAAATAAATCACCTAGAAAATGGCTCATGAATAAAGTTGTTTTTGAGCCAGGAATGCAAAGTTAAGGTGCCGTGATCTCAGTCTCCTTTGGTAACATGTCTAGGATTTAAAATGAAAGCTCAGCTAATGGATTATAGATCTGGAGCTGGAAGGGACCTTAGAGGTCACTGAGAAGCCCTCTCATTTTACAGATGAGTTAACTGAGGTTAAGTGACCTTGACCAAGGTCATACAGGTAGTCAGCTGAAGAGTAGGGATCCCAGTGTTGGTCTTCTGATGCTAAGGGCAGCATTTTCACTATCTATCACAATCCTCAGGTGCTCCAATAGCATCCTGCTTTTGTGTAGGCTTGATTCTCCCCCTTCCTTCTCTCCTAAGCATTTTGTTCCTAGTCTATTCCACCTCTGAAAAATACTAGATTTGCCTTTGGTCAAGACCATGGAGACACAGAGTCCAAGCCAAGAAAATTCTATGAGGTTCAAGTTTCCCTTAAGAATCTAGATGATAAAACACTTCTCAAAGCTCACCTCAGTCACTCCTTTCAGAAAGCACATTCACGTGAGTAGTGTGGGGAGGCAATGTCATATGTTACAGAGATTCAGGTTCGGATTCATGAAAGACCTGTGTTCAAATCTTGGCTCTCTTTATTATTTCTGTGACCTTTGACTTTACCTTTCTAAGCCTTAGCTTCCTCATCCATGAAATGGGAATAATAATTGCGGTACTTACATCACATGGTTGTTATTATAAAGAAAGGACTTTCTAATAAGAAAACAGTAAAATATCAAACGATGAAACAGTTATTTTTGTCCTGTGATCTGGACATCCTCAACTTCTGTTTTATATCATCAGGGCTTGAGAGCCTATTTATGGTACAGACAAGCAACATGACTCAGGAGAAAGTTTCTTGGATTTGTAGTCAGGAGGCCTGGTTCAGAACCCAGCTCTGCCACTTACTAGCGATGTGACCTTGGACAAGTCATTCAACCTCTGTGGGCTTGAAAAGGTATTATTATATAAATTAGGGTGCTAGAAGATGTCAAAAGCTCTGCTTGATCTCCCAATCATCAAGAACGTCATGCAGATTAAGGTTAATGGCACTATCAAACAATACTTGGGGGTATATTATTTTCAATAATAATACATTATACAAAGGTGTAGTTTCATTATGAGAAATGAATATTGATGTCTGCAGCATACAGAAACAAATTATGCTCTAATGATTTCCTAATAAAGTAATTTGTTCATAGATCATAGATCACAAGAGGATGCAAGTAAAAAACTGCTATTGCTGAGGACAAGTAATTATTTTTCTGGATCTAATTACACCTACACAACCAAAGGGGGGCTGCTTTTACTGAACTAAATGGTGATTCCATGCCCCACTAGGTTTCTGTTAATTGTTAAAAGAGGCTCCTGGCCTTTAAGAATGTGGCAAAGCAGGTCCTTAAGATACCATTTACTACAGTTAAAAGGAATTGTTTGTGTTCTCACCTCACACAATGCTTATTCCACATTAGGACATGCTGATTAAAATCCAGCAGCTACAAAAAGTCCTTGCTCTCTCTGACTAAACCAGTTTTTTTTTAAAAAAATATATTCCATGTGTCAGATTTATATTATGGGATTTCCAGTAGCATGTTCCATTTCAGCTTGGTAGCCAGGAAGAGAGAGCCCCATGGCCACCATATACAAAAAGAAATAGTCAGAGAAGACCAAAATAGAAGCCAAAACTCTGAAGCACTAATGTTGATTAATAGTCCTAATTAAGAAGAGAAGATTCTGACTCTTGTGTTCCTAGTCCCTTGGTTTATGAAAAAAAAGTGTCAGAAAACCCACTTGGAAACACAGCTGAGGATTTTCCTCATGCTTAGCTTAGTAATTATGTCTATTTAAAAGCATAAAAAACAAAACAAGATATCATAAAGGACATTTGTCCTAAAATTTTGCTTGCAGAACAATTATAGTGACATGAAATTATTAATTGCACCTTTGCCTCTACTTTCAGTCAGGAGCTAAATTAAGACATTTTTTTTTGTGTGAGTCACAGTCCCATATACAACATTTCATGACTTTTTAAAAGAAACTTTTATTTCAGTCATTAGTGATTTTGAGATAGACACACATTCCCCTTATTATCATCTTCATTTTTGGGAAACTGTCTCCCCTGTCTAATAATTTGGTTTCAAAACCCTTGATTGTTTAAGTAGGGCTTGTTAGATCATCTTGTTTAGCTCGATCAAAAAGAGAACTTTGTTTTTCATACTTAAGGCACATTTCCCTCAAAGCTTTTCAAGGATGTCATTCCATCCTGTAATTAGAATTTTTTTGAAAAATAATTGATAATCACCATATTCAAGTGTAGAATGTAGTTTTGAGGTTCCCATTCATCCCTGCTCATCTGGTTTTCAAATAAGCAAAGTAAATTGACAAATTAAAAACACCAGAGATGGATGGTGCAGCTTAGGAGGCATTTGTTTGTGGGTTTTCTTCATTTTTTTCCTTTGGCCCCAACTTTGGCAGCTTCATTCTAGAGTTTATTTTCAAAGAAAAAAATAATTTGGAAAAAGGAAGTAAAGCTAACAAGGCAGATGGCTTGTCAAATCAGAAACAGGAGCCTATTCCAAAAATAGAATAAAGAACAGGCATAGAAATCCAAAGCGCTGAACTTTCTGTTTTCTGTGATGGCAGTGGGATTCCTGCCCTTTTTACTTAGTAAGCTGAAACTGTCCACAATTATAGTTCAGACTTGAACAATTAGTTCTTCCTATTCCCTGCAGTCTAGAGGAAAGAATACAGGGCAATAATTTTTAAGAACTTAGTTTTAGCGTTGGCTCTGTCACTAAGCAGCTGGGTCTCAGCTCCATCAACCGGTAAGTGAAGAAGGGCCTGGAGTTTTAGTTATATGAATATTGATTAAAGGATGATTCAAGGCAGCACGATATCTATCTTTAAGGATTTAAAGGGAAAGTAATAGAAGAGGGTTTAGATTTGTCCCCTTTTCTCTGAGAAGAAGAACAATGGGGGAGTTTTCAGAGGCCAATCACTTTTGGAGGATGGGTCAAGGCCAACTGTGCTTCATTGCCCTCTTGGCTATGCTTCTGCCTCTGGGGACATTGCTACCATAATTCAGCTGCCCTCTCACCCTGGGACATCCCTCTATCCTGTTGATCCTCTTCTCTAATTCATAAATTCCTTGTAAAGGTTTTAGTTTGGGGATGGACCCAGGCCAACCTTGCTTCGTTATCCTCCTGCCTGTGTGTCTAACTCCCCAGACTTCACCATTCCCCCATGCAGGTACCTTCTCTCTCTTCACACCCTGACTTTTCAGCTCCCTTTTATGTATTGTCTCTCCCTATTCACTCTTGACTCATGAAATTAGGTGGCCATTTTCTTTGCCAAAGCAACCTCCACTACATATGCCTTTGATTTCATTTCGCTTTTTTCTTCTCCAGCATGTTAGCCTCATTGTCAGCCTCCATTCTCTCTCTCTCTCTCTCTCTCTCTCTCTCTCTGTCTCTCTCTCTCTCTGTCTCTCTCTCTCTCTCTCTCTCTCTCTCTCTCATCTTTTCATCCACGACTTCTAGCTCTTTCCATGATGCCTATAACTACACCCATGTCTTCCCCAACCAGGAAAACCCTCACTTGATCCTACCACCCACACTAGCTATTCTTCTGTTCTTGTCCTTCGTTGCTAAACTCCTTGCAAAACTCATTTAAACTCAGTTTCTCCACTTGTTTTCCCCTCTTTCTTCTAAACCCTCTACATTCTGGCTTCTAATTTCACCATTTAATTGAAATTAAACTCTCCAAGTCAGCAATGATCTTTATATTCCAAATATAATGATGATTTCTCAGTCCTTGTCCTTATTAAATTACCTGTAATATTTAATCATCTCCTTCCGTATACTCTCTGTGGGTTTTATGACTCTATTCTGTATCTCTTCCATTCTGTCTGACTATTCCTCAGTGTCCTTTGATAGTTCTTCATCCATACCTTACCCATTAACTGTGGGCATGTAATCCCTAACAATTCCTCCCCCATTCCCAGACAAGACTTTGTCCTGGGATCACTTTTCTTTTTGCTCTATACCGGGGGTGTGGAACCTGCAGCCTCAAGGTCACATGTGGCCCCCTAGGTCTTCAAGTGCAGCCCTTTGACTATGTGTGTATATATATGTATATATATACATATATATTATACATACACATATAATGTATACACATATATTTGTATAAATATGTATAATGTATACACATATATTACACATACATACACATAGATACATATTATATATAAATAAAATGTATGCACATATGTTTATAAGGAGATTTGTTCTGTGATGTTTGGATTCAGTCAAAGGGCCACACTTAAGGACCTAGAGGGCCACATGTGGCATTGAGGCTGCAGGTTCCCTACCCCTTTACTCTCTCACTTAATGATTTCGTCAGCATCTAGGGTTTAATTCTCCTCTTTCTACAGGTGATTTCCAAATCTATATATCCAGAATTAATCTCTTCCCTGAGCAAGTCTCTCATTCACAGTGGCCTTTAGGACATTTTAAATAGCATATCCTCCAGACATCCCAAACTCAACATGTCTAAAAGAGAACTCATTATCTTTTTCCCCAAAAGCATTTCCAAACTTCCATATGGCTATCAAGGATATCATCATCCAGGTTTGTAATCTTGGTGTCACCCTTGACTCCCTATTCACATTTATTCCACATATTCAATCTATTGTCAAATTTTGTCATTTCTATGTTCACAACATTTGTTATATGTCCAGATATATACCAAAAGGATACATATACACACATATTGTGTGTATATCCATATATACCTCTCTCCCTCCTTCCTTCCCTCTCCCATTTGCACAAAAAACATGCTGATTTTATCACCTCTGGCCTGGACTATTTTAATAGATTTCTAATTGATCTCCCTGCTTCAAGTTTCTTCCCACTCCAATCCATCCTCAACTCAGCTACAATTTTTTTTCTATAGCCTAGATCTGACTATGTGAACCTCTCCTCTAAAAACTCCAGTGGCTCCCTCTTATCTCTAGGATCAAATAAGTCCCATGTCCAGCATTTAAAACTCCTTATTACCTGGCTCTTTCTGCATGTCTGGTCTTCCCACACTTTGGTTCCCCCTATGATATCTGTAAATGCAGCTACATAAAAACCAACAACAGCAACAAACAACCAAAAAGAGACTGAGGAGTGTTAAATAAAGAACCTACAAGAGGTCAGTAATTTTGCAGCTTTTCCTAATTATTCTTTCTATTATCCTAGAGAAGATAAAATCATATCTAAGTGTCAATTTACTCATCTATAACATGAGAATGAAAATGTTTGAACTACCTGTTTCACAGGCTTATTGAAGGAATCAAATAGAATTACATATGAATGTGTTTTGCCTGGTATAAAGCAGAGGTGTCAAACATATGGCCCGGAGGGCATGTGAGTCCCGCAAAACTGCCAAGTATGGCCCAAACCGGATTAAAATATAATTGGAAAATAGTTGACAAAATAAACAAAAATAAAATACAAAAACATTACATTTTAATACTAATTCAATTTGAAGTCCGCAGGCATCTGGCTTTGTAGCCCCCATTTCTATTTAAGTTCAACACTGCTAGTAAAAAGCCCTCAGGAATGCTTCCTACTGACTGTACTATCTCTAGACTATGTACAATTTGTTGAGCAGCTCGTTCCTATGAAAAAAACACTGCTTCTAGAGTCAAAGGTTCTAATCTAGAGTCTGAGTTCAAATCTTTCTTCTAACACAACCTGCATCACCCAAGATAATTTACTTAACACTCTGAACCTCAGTTTCCTCATCCATAAAATGACACAGTTGAATTAGATGGCCTTTGAGCTTCCTTCCATCTCTATTTATATAAGTCTATGATCTTGGCAGCCATCGGAATATTTCTAACATTCTCTTCACTAATCTCCATCAGCTGGGAAGCTCTCCATGCTGTCCTGACCTCTATTGACCTTCAGAGAATGTGAGCCATTATTGTCATGAATGATTGCCAATTCTGGATAAGGATGGGGCCTGGCACTGACGACAGCTGCATTCTCACAAAAAAGAAGACTGCACAAAATTCCTAAACTATTTACATTGGAAAATTTTTCCTGCATAGCAAAAATGATATATTGTGGGAACATGTGTCTTCCCATCACTCCAGAGACTGTCCTATCATTTGCCCTCAGTAAACATTGAGTGAATATGAAGGAGCTTCTTAATGATTGAATATATCTAAACATATATATATATATGTATCTAAATATATACATATGTATATATGTATATGTCTATGTCTGTAGATAGATGGATAGATAGATAAATAGACAGATAGATATGGAAGGCTCAGATGAAATACTGTGGGGTTGGTGGGATTAGAATGGAAAACAGAAGATAATGCTGAAGAATGGGAGATAAGAAGAAAGAGAGAAACAAGCCAAGAAAGGCAGAGTTTGCTGGAAAGTGAACATGAGATAGTTGATTTCTCTAGAAAAAAACATTCCAGTCAGTCAGCTGCCATTGTAGGATTGAATTCATAAGCAATGAAGTGTTTGGCTTTTAGATATAAATAAAAATATGATGCAAGAAATGTTAGAGAGGATTGTGACAGTCTATTCATTGGGCCATTGGGCAGTGAAGGGTTCAGTGGTTCTGTCATGAAGATATATGGAATGTGCTTCTTAATAATGTTAGCCTTGTAAGAAGATTGGTGATTGAACCTCTGTAACCTGATGACTCTTTTAAATATGTATAATCCTCATTCCAATAAATATGGAACTGGCAACAGACTGCGGCCACTCGTTCCTGTGATGGAAAGCACCATGTCACAGACGTCGTTAACATGAAACAATGCCTGTGTTGTGGAAGTCCTCTTAGATCCAAATTAAGGATGAATGATTATCCAGTGGAAAAAAAATCACCATGGGTAATGATACTCTTCATATTGTCAGGCCCATTTTAACCAGGGCCACACCACTATTGAGAGGAACTGCTGAATCTATAGACTTCCCAGAACGATCACTTGGAGATTGGCTCAATGGAGAATGAGGATACATCTCTGAATGAAGGCTGACTACGTACTACACCAGAGGTGTCAAACATGTGGCCCATGGCCCTCATGCAGCCTACACCATTCCTGAGTGTGGTGTGAACCAGGTTAAAAAGCAATTTGGAAATATTTAATAAAATAAATAAAAATAAAATAAAACATAGATAATATTACATGTTAAAACCATCAATATGTGGCATGCAGGGATCTTTATGTATGGTTTAGTTGTCCCTGTTTCTATATGAGTTTGTCATCACTGTCTTGGAGATTATTCCCTGTTGTTCGGAAAGAAGAGCTAAGAGAATTGAGCCTTTGTTAGAGAGCCAGGAACAGACTCAGCAGGGCAGGGGAGAGAGAATCAGGACAGACAGGTCCCAGTAGCAGGTGATAGGAAGCAGCTCCGAAGGATAGAAGTTCCTAGGATGGTGTAGTTCTGACCTCATCTGAGGACTTGAACTTGGTCACTGAGTTTCAGGGACAGCACACCAGTTTCCAAGAAGACTGGGAGTTTTTCATGGCCTGGAAATTTAATGAAAGTCAAAAGAGGTCAAGACACCAAGAACACCCCAGCTGATGGTATCAGAAAGAGTATCTCAAATATTCTAAGGGTAGCCAGGACCACAGTATCATAGAGGTAAAGCTGGAAGGAACTTCAACAATTGTCTAGATCAACCTCCTCATTTTACAGATGAGGAAACTGAGACTCAGGGAATTTCATGACTTATCCCAGGTCACACAGGTAGTAAGTGTCAGGGGCAGGAGTTGAACACTGATCCTTTTACTCAAGTTGTCTCCTATTCCAGCATTTTTCACCCATGTCCCCCTTATAAGCCAAATGATTTAGTTAACTACTGTGATTAAAGATCCCTATGGTATTTTTGACAGATAATTTGCAAAGTAGACAGCAATTGGTAAGACTTCATGTCTTTTTTTTTTTTATTAAGATGAGACTAACCTAACCAAGGGCAGCCAGGTGGCACATTGGAGAGACTGCCAGGCCTGGAGTCAGGGAGACTGATCTTCCCGGGTTCAAATCTGGCCTCAGACAAATACTACCCTGCGCAAGTCACTTAACTTTGTTTGCCTCAGTTTCCTCATCTGTAAAATGAACTGGAGAAGGAAATGGCGAACCACTCCAATATCTCTGCCAAGAAAACCCCAAATGGGGTCACGAAGAGTCTGACACAATTAAGACAATTGAACAACTAACTGATTAAGGTAAGGCTAATTAAATTGATTTTATTCTTCTAGATACTCCTGTTTTCCCTAATCCTGTGGAAGTTTGGGCCCAATATTACCTTCTGAACATGCTCCATTTTTTTGGCTATAGGAAGAGGAAAACTGTGGAATTTAGGAGCCCTGATTCAAGAGAATTTCTCATCACTCCTCTGCAAAATCATTCCCATAAAGAAGATAGTGAGATACAATGGACTAGTGTTGAGTTTGGAATAAGAAGCCAGAGGCTCAAGTCCTGGATTTTCTATGCGGCCACAGGGAAGACATTTTACCTTTCTGGACCTCAGTTTCCTCATCTGTAAAATGTTGGACTAAATGACCTCTAAGGTGCCTTTCAAATCTAAATCTATAACTCTAGGAAATATTTTCCCAACTAGCTCTGCTCTGGAAGGTAACTTCAATTAAGGATCCTTACCTTTGCTCTACTGTGCATGTGACTGATATACATTTGTGTTTGAATGGGTTTGGTCTGCATCAGAATTTTAATTTATAAAATTAAAAAAATTCTAGAAAATTAACTTCAAAAAATAATGAGTCCTGGACTCATAGAACAATCATGTGGGAAGTCACCTTTGAGATTATATGGTCTGTAATTAGAGAGATAAGAGAACTGATATCCAGAGACATAAAGGTCACACAGCTAATTAGTGACTGAGTTGGGATGGGAATCCAGATCTCCTCATTTCTAATTGAGTCCTCTTTGCACTGCACTCAAATGCTTCTTGAGGTTTGATTGGCCATAGGAATAAACCCTTTAATGCTCCAAAGAGCTGCCACAGCTCTTGAATGCCTCTCCAGATCACAGACTATTGATCTGGAGTTGGGAGGCACCTCCGAAATAATCCGGTTCAACCCCCTCATTTGACAGATGAGGAAAATTATATTCTTCATGAGTTGCTGTGCTTAAAAAAATCCTCACCATTTAGCCAACTGTTTGACGATGACATTCTCTGTACTTGGCTAGGCTGACCCTCCGATAGTGGCAGTAAATCTCAGGGTAATATTCAAAGTCTTTCTGAGAATCTGCACACTGGTCGCAGAGCCTTTGAGAACAGAGTAACCTGCAGGCCAAAAGGAGAAATCTGAACAGGAGAGCTAGATGACAAGTTATACAACTTTTGATAACGAAGTATATAGAACATTCTACATAAAGACATAGTTTTAGCTTGGATTTTGGATCCTTGCATGCGGCCGCTTAGAGGAAAGAGAAATAGAATGGCATGGCAAATAGAGAATTGGCCTGAGAGCATGGAAGACCAGGATTCAGACTTTGCCTCTAAAACTTTCTGGCTATAAGGTCTTGGGTAAGTCACCTGACCACTCAATGAGTAGCCTAGGCAACTCGCCAAGACTATAAATTAACAAAGGAAGTACTGACCTGCTCTTTCATTGATCTGTTCAGCATGTAGATTCAGGAGGTCATATTAAGGTATCCCAAGATGCACAGCGTGTGTGTGTGCGTGTGTAAAAGTGCAATGAAAATCTTGTGTCTTTCCTGCTGCCTCTTATGAGGAATCTGTAAGGCTGGATTAGCTAAGGGGGTGACTTAGAAAATTAGATTTAAGGTGCTCTCACCACTTTAGCCCTGGATAATGCAGAACAATACAAGAAAAGAACCCCCTGAGAATCTCAGCAGATGCTGTCATTAAAATAGGAACTGATATTCTGGGCTTGGTTTTCCTTTTCATAAATTTAGGCAAGATATAGAATGAAACTCAGCAAGATTAAATGATTTGCTTTTGTCACCATTTTTTTTTCTTGGCACATGGGAAGTCATTGGTGTTGCTAACAATCTGCAGTACAGTAATGAGAAACCACACAGAAGACAAGGAGAGCAAATGCTTCAGTGAATCAACCAACACAAACAGAACAAACAGACTTTTGCAAAATAGTTTCAATTTCAGTTATATCCTGAAAACCTGCCTTCCTGGCCAAACTCAGTCATCAGAAAGCTGTTTGATTTGGACTTGGAGGCTGGAATGTTCTGGTTACCTAGTGAATGAAAGATAATTAAAAACTAGCACAATTAAATGAGGATGTGAAAATTGGCATTTCTCAGATAAAATACATTGACACATCTACAGATACAACCTAAGTAAGTGTCTGCTTTTATAACATGACTGAATCCAAGATTTGCTTTTAATGGTAAATTGGAAAAAAACCTAACGTATTTAGATAGCCCAAACTAACGATTTAAACTCCCATCATGATCTTATAGTATAAAATTTTGAGTTAAACGTTTGCAAAAATATGGAATTTTTCACGTATTGAACTTTTGATAATGATTAACTGCATGACAAAAATGTATAACCTTGGAGGACAATTTTAAAAAAAAGACATAATCCCTAGCCTTAAGAAGCTTATAGTCTAGTTTTTGTGGAAGAGATAAGAAATACCTAATAATTATATTATAAGAAAATGTTAATAATAATCCATTATATTTGATATAATAATTCTGTGATGCAGGTAGTACAGGCATTAGCAGCCCAAATTTATAGATGGGGAACTAAACTTCAAAGAGTTTCTGTGATTTGCACAAGTTTTCACAATTAGTGTTAGAGCGACAACCTCTTAAACAAATATTAATTATACCTAACAAGGACTGGTATTTACCGCAATTTTGGAATATAATCAAAGGGACATTAAATTTTAAAGAACACAGAAGGAGAAAACTATGGAAATATATCTACCAAACTAGATACTATTGAGATTACCTATAGTGTAAAAAGAATAGCAACATAAATACCTACAGAAACAAAATTCCAGAAAGAAACTAACAATAAAATACACAATCTCACAAGTCTATACGCAAATGAAAAATGTATGGATGAGACATAAGGTAAAATGCAAAACATAATGCAAGGGAGTAAATTTCATATCATAGGTTTTTACTGAAACTCAATGTGATGGCGTCCATTACTGGATTATAACTCTGAGAGGATATAGTCATTCACATGGAACAGGATAGGTGAAAGAAGGTGAAAACAGATTTGCATTGTATAATAAAATACACTTGTGAGGATATCTGGGACTGAGGTAAGGAAGCATGGTGGAGAACATTTGGGTGAGATTGAATGAAAACAGAAACAAGATATTTTTATAAAAAAAAATAGATAGGAAGTTCAGGACAGATCACGACCTTGGAATAGCCATAAAGGAGGAATTAATTTATCTGAACATGTGTTGGAGCTCTCTGTCTACTAAAAAGCAAACCAGTAAATACTTTCATGCCATATCTTAATGCTATTTTTTCCCTTCAAGAGGTGGAAGAACCAAAATATAAGTGTCAAGTTGAATTTTTTCTTACAAAAAAAGACCTAGCTTCCTAAGAAGAATTAATGGGATCCTTGGGGAGAAATTAGCATGCCACTCTGAAATTTGTAATGGATAAAGAGAGGAAAGCCAGTCATGGTTTAACCCATACCCCCAAGGATTTGGGGAGAAGATATTTCAAGAGATTCCGAGAAATCCCATGGATTATTGATTTCATTCATTGTATTTGTATCCTCATAACTTGGCATGTGCCTGGCCCATAGGCATTTAATGAGTTGCTCGATCAGTGAATTAATTGATTAGAGTGATGATCAGTCCAGGAGGAATGTAAATCTCTCAAAAATAAAAAAGAAATAATTTGAATGAGGATAAAAAGCGGGAGCTGTCTAAAGAGACCTATGTGGATATGCAAGGTACTTTTGCAAAAGACATGGATGGAAGATGAAAGCATAAGCAGAAAACATAATGCAAAAGAGTAACATCATCCTGTAACAACAACATCAGGGTAACTAAAGTTCACAGTGAGCTGAGGCTTACCAGGAAATCATCAAACCCACATCTGACCATCTCATTCACAAGAATAACATGGGAAAAATCTGTCAAATGGTTTTATTTCTCATATGCTGTAGGAGCCATCATCTATAACATAATTCAACAAACATTATTAAGAACCTACTTCATGTAGGACACAACACTAGATGTTAGAGACAAAAATAAAACCTTAATTAGTCCAAATTTATCTATAGCATCTGCTATTCCAATCAATCTTCTAAAAATGTTTTATCATTTATTTATTTTTAACATTCTTTTCTTTTTAAATTTTGAATTACAAATCCCTTCTCTTCTCCCCAGCCCCTCTCCCACTTACTGAGAAGGCAAGCAATATGATGTGAATTATACATGTGAAATTAGGCAAAACATATTTCCATATTAGCCATATTTTTTTTAAAAAAAGCAAGAAAAGGAAAATTAAAAAAAATACTTCAATTCACACTCAGAGTTCATCAGTTCTCTCTGTCTCTCTGGAGGTGGATGACATATTTTTATTAAGAGTCCTTTGGGATTGTTTCAGATCATTGTATTGATCAGAGTGGCCAAGTCTTTCACAGTTGTTCATCGTTACCACACTGTATTACTATTCAAAATGATCTCCCAGTTCATCTCACTTCTCTGTGCATCAGTTCAGATAGATCCTGCCATGCTTTTTTCCCCTGGAATTACCCCCCTTGTCATTTATTATAACATAATAATACTCCATCACAATCTTCTGCCACAACTTGTTCAGCTATTTTCCAATTGAAAAACATCCCCTTGGTTTCCAATTCTTTGCCACCACAAAAATAAGTGCTAATAATTTGGGATATAGACCCAGTAGTGCTATTGCTGTGGGCATGCACAATTTTATAGTCCTTTGTTCATAGCTCCAAATTGTTCTCCAGAATGGTTAGACCAGTTCACTCCTGGTTCATTAATGTATCTATTTTTTCCTCATCTCATCCCTCTTCAAATGGCTATTTTGCTTCTAACCATTGTCTCCGTTAATCTAACCTCCATTTTAACACACACACCCTTTTTTAATCCCCCTTCCCGGGCTATTTCCCTATTGGGTAAATTACATTTCTATACACAACTCTGTGTGTGTGTGTGTATGTGTGTGTGTGTGTGTGTGTATTTTTCCATTTTTGGACCAATTCTGACAAGAGCGAGGTTTATTCATTGCCAGTCATGCCTCATTTTCCTTTCCCTTATAAAAGCTTTTCCTTGTATGCCTCTTTCATGTGAGAAAATTTTCCCCATTCTAGCTTTCCCTTCCTCCTTCTCCAAATGCATCCCTTTTTTCACCTCTTTATTATTTTTGGATATCATTACAACATATTTCCCTTACCCCTATCCCCTCTGTCAATGTAAACTATTTTTAACTGCCATCATGATGATAAAGTTCTTAGGAACTACATGTATCATCTTGTCATATAGGAAAGCAAATAGTTTAACTTTATTGAGTCCCTTATTACCCTTTCATGTTTACCTTTGTATTCTGCTCCTGAGTTGCGTTTGAATGTCAAATTTTCTATTGAACTCTGATCTTTTCAATAGGAATGCTTGGACGTTCTCCATTTTCATTTTTCTCCCTGAAGGATTACATTCAGTTTTGCCCTGTAGGTGATTCTCTGTTGTAATCCAGCTCCTTTGTCTTCCAGAATATCCTACTCTGAGCCCTCCACTTCATTAATGTGGAAGCCAATAAAGCTTGTGTGATCCTGACTATGGCTCCATGACATTTCAATTATTTCTTTCTGATTGCTTGAAATATTTTTTCTTTAACCTAAGAGCTCTGGAATTTGGCTATAATATTCCTGGGAGTTTTCATTGGGGATCTCTTTCAGGAAGCGATCATTGAATTCTTTCCATTCCTATTTTACTCTCAGGTTCTAAAATATCAGGGCAATTTTTTCCTGATAATTTCTTGAAATATGTTGTCTAGGCTCTTTCTTTGAGCATAATTTCCATGTTTTTCAATGATTTTAAAATTATTTCTTCTTGGTCTATTTTTAGGTCAGTATTTTTTTCCAGTGACATGCTTCACATTTTCTTTTATTTTTTCATTCTTTTGATTTTGTTTTATTATGTCTGTCTTGATGTCTTTTGAAATGATTAGCTTGCACTTGTCCAGTTATAATTATTGAGTAGCTATTTTCTTCAGCGAATTTCTGTACCTCTTTTTTCCATTTGGCCAATTCTGTTTTTTAAAGTGTAATTTTCTTTAGTATCTTTGTGCCTCTTTTACCAAACTGTTAATTCTCTTTTCATAATTTTCTTCCATCAGTATAATTCCTTTTCCCCATTTTTTCTCTGCCACTCTTTCTCTTTAACTCTTCCAGGAATTCTTGTTGGTTTTAGATTCAATGAGCATTTTGCTTTGAGGCTTTTTTTGCTCACTGTTTTAATATTTTTTTTCTTCTGAGTGTGTCTTGGCCTTCTCTGACACTATAGTAGCTTTTTTATGTGTTTCTGTTTTTTCTTTTTTTTTTGGAGGAGGGAAGGAAGGGTAATTGGGGTTAAGTGACTTGCCCAAGGTCACACAGCTAGTAAGTATGTCAAGTACCTGAGGCCGAATTTAAACTCAGGTCCTCCTGAGTCCAGGGCTGGTGCTCTACTCATTGTGCCACCTAGCTGCCCCTATAGTTGCTTTTTATGGTTAAATTTTTTGATGTTGTTATTGTTTGCTTATTTTTCTAGTCTATATTTTGACTTTGAATTTTATGTTGAAGTTGGGTTCTGTTCACCTAAGGGTAGGAAGCCACTGTCCCAAGTCTCAAGTATTTTTTTCTGTGCTGCTATTATCAGAGCTAGTTCTGGGGGTCTGACGGTTTTTGATTCTTCAAAGGTGGTGTGATCCTGGGAGAGATATGGTCCTTGTTCTCCTGGTCTGTGTTCTGGTCTTTACCCAAGGAAGGTCACTGGTCACCTGCAGCTGCAAACACTAGCACTCCTCCTTGTCTTGTTACTGTGTCAAGGGTCCCTGCTCCTCTGTGACCAATCACTGATATCCCTCTTTGCCCTGGAACTGTAACTAGGAATTGTGTGTAAGCAATAGAGTTGCAAATCAACACCATCTGTACCCAGTGCTAGCCAATAGTTCCCTGCAATCTCTTTCTGATCAGCTTTCTGAACCCATTACTTTCTCTGAGCTGAGAGCTCCCAAAGCTGCTGTTGTTGCTGCCACAGACTTCTCTTGATGACCTCTTAAGTTTTCTTAGGCCAGAAAGAAAATTTCTCATCCCAACTTTTTGTTGGTGCTGCTCTTTCAAAATTTGATTTGAGGCATTATTTTAAAGTTGTTTGGAGAGGAATACTGGAGAGTTCAGCTAGTTGGCTGCCCCCTCATTCCTCATCTTGGCTCCACCCCTGTCAAATGCTAAAAAAATTATATATAAGTAGCTATTATCATTGACATTCCCTCTGATCTATTGGTCTAATCATAACACACTGTAAGAAATGTCTCGTATGTCCTGTTCTTGATAAAGACGTGGATTCTTTTAATATTTTCTTTTCTAGATATTCACTGACCACCTTTTTAGAAATACATTCTAGAATCTTCACAGGAATGGAAGTCAAGTTCATTGGCCTATATTGAAGTGTCTATGCTTCTCCATTAAAAAAGGACATTATCCAATCTTATTTATTTTTTCCTGTACTCCATGGTCTTTCCAGATCATCATAAATGATTCAGTAACCTCCATTTCTCTTATCACCTTCTACTTTGTAGTGTATTCATTTGTATGCATATCATATCAGCCTTAACTGATAGTCATGTTCTTGACGTATAAGACTAAAATGTTTTTTTTTTATTTTGTCCGTAATGTCTGGCACAGAGCCCCCACATTGTAGACAGAGTATTTGATGAATTCAATTATAAATCATGTCTTTGCTTGTGCTCCTTTTGGGGCTTTTGCTCAGGCTTCTTCTTTCTTAGTTCTGGCTGTTTTTTGCATAGATTAATATAGTGGGGCCCATTGGTCATGGCTAATGTGGAAGTAGCCAATAAAGTCCTCAAGGTATATCCCCCACTGAAACGACCTCTATTGAGTATGCTGCTGTTTAATTATAGCTATGGTTTATAACAGTGAGTGGTAAAAATTAGACTTGAACAACAGCCCTCTTAATCCAAGTCCAGTGCTCTAATCAACCATGTTACTGCTCATACTTACTTCCATAATTTGATATTGAAATGAACCTTTCTGACACCATGGTATAATACAAAGAGAACTGGACTTGACGTCACAGGGAGCTGAGTTTGATGATTTGAGCATGTATGACCATGCTTAAGTCACTTAACCTATCTGAACTTCAGTCATCTTATCTGTGAAATAGTGATAGTAATAACACACACCTGACAGGTTTGCTGTGAAGTCCAAATGAGATAATATCTGTAAAGTACTGTGCAAACCTTAAAGTGTAGTATCAATTTTAGCTATCATCATCATCAGTCAGCTTCATCATCATCGTCAACACAACATAGAAACTATATTTAATAGCAATGCCAGCTGTTAGCACAATTTCCACTCTAGCTTCATTTCTATCCCCTTATGTAAAAGACTAGGTTTGCATAAAATGATGTGTGTTGATATGGAGGTCCATTGAGGACCAAGTACACTTTGCCTTTACACCTGATGTTGCTGCAGCTTTAGAGGAAGACAGGGTTCTGTGTGAGATATAATCATTAAGGTCTAATAGAAGACAGTCCTAGATCTTAGGAGTCAGGGGAACTGGGCTATAGTTCCACCTCTAATCTTACCTAGCTCTATGACTTTAGACTAATTGGTTAACATTCTGTGCCTTATCTCTCAGATAAGGATAATAATTGTCCTCCTCAATCCATAGGATTGTTTTGAATTTAATGAGATGATGTTCATGGAAGAACTTTGCAAATTTAAAATTGCTCATGACATAAATATGATAGCATCTCCAGACAAGGAATTTCTAGTTAATAAATATTTGAATTGAATTAGACTATTCATCATTTCTACTGCTAGAAGTAAAGGATTTAATGGGGAAACCACTTTTGTAGACTATGGCCTTGAGAAAACAACTTTGCCCCTTAAATCTCTTCAAGAACTCTATTTATAGTAAATCATCTTTACCCACATAGCCAACCATTTATAGTAAAAAATGTTCATACTAACAGAGTGAGGAATATTAGTGTGTAAATAATGCTTATAAACAGAATCTAACCTTGTACCCTTTAAGAGAAGTGTCTTATTTAAAGATTTCCTCAATTCTTTATTCTCTCTGCCAGATTCTTCAAATTTGGTTTTTCCTAGTTGAGGCCTTACTCTTTAAATTTTTTTTGGAGAAGGGGAAGGCAGGGCAATTGGGGTTAAGTGACTTACCCAGGGCCACACAGCTAGTAAGTGTGTCAAGTGTCTGAGGTCACCTTTGAACTCAGGTCCTCTTGACTCCAGAGCTGGTGCTCCACTCACAGCACCACCTAGCTGCCTCTGAGGCCTTACTCTTGAAGTTGAATTTGCTTTGTTCAACTAGACCTATCTCCCTTGAGCTTTTTTATTCTTAAATAGACAAAGCTCTCTAGATGTAATCTCAGAGTTCAGGCTATACAATAATTCCAGGTGAATACAAGACACCCTGAGCTAACCCTGTTGCTCTGTCCTTGGTCCCCACATAACCGGGTCTCATTTCCCAGCTGCTCTGAGACTGGTCAAGGTCATTTTACTTACTTAATCCTTTCTGTTCTTATCTCTGCTACTTCTCTTGTTCATACATCCTTCCATCTGGCAATGTGTATGCACATTTGTCAAAGGTTCTTTTTTCTCTTTTCTATCATTTACTTCTGAGCTGATAATGTACTTTGTGTGAATTTGTTTCTGACACAAATCACTGGAACAAAATTATTTATTCATTCATTTATTCATTACTACACTATTCCAACTATGACTACTACTTTTTATATTTTGCTCCATATAGGCTATCTGTTCCCCCTCCCCCAACTCTCCAGAATCCTTTGACTTATAAGACCTTGAGTTATTGCTTCTTTATCCCTTCCAGTCTCTCCCCTTTTTTTCTTTCCAATGTGACTGTTTAAAGTGCATATTTCTTCATTTATTATCAGTCCAGTAAGCTATGGAATGAAATAAAACACTGATATAAAGCCATTCACCCCCACCCCCACTCCCACAGACTTTTTTTTAAAGCAGAAAAAAGTAGTCCATTAGAGGGAAAATGGAAGATGACTCCATAAATGCTTATTTAAAAAGGAATGAAGATATTAAAATCTGCCTTCCAAAATAATTTCTGAACATTTTAGAACTGAACTTAAGACACTTAATTAAGAAAAAGTAATTTAAAAGATACAAATTCTCCCAACATACCTCCTACACAGCATCACAGTAGCAAAGGGTCATTATATCAGTTGGCTTACAAAATCACATATGTTATAAGGCCAAATTCATAAAGCAAACTGTGCAAACTTTATTGGAAGACAGAATGAACTCAAGAAACTTTCATCTCTGTTAATGTCTAAGGGCCATAAAGTATGTGAAGTCTTCATAAGGTAGAGAAAAATGCTTGGCATCATTTTCCTTCTTTCTTAAATATATATGTATAAACATATGTGTGTGTGAAAATATGTTTTACCACTGCCTTTTGTCATTGTCACAGTCTTTCCTGGGGAAAACAACCAAAAAACCAAAAAACAAAACATCATGCCTTCCCTTGACAGACTGATTTCCCTCTTGTAGCAAAGAAAAATGATTTAGTAAAAACACTGGATGCAGTGACCATAGATGACAATGTGTAAGCCTTTCTATCCTAGTGGTCCCATGTCTCTATGCTCTGAATAAGGCCGGAGGCTTCATTATTTCTTCTCCTGGACCTTCGCTGGTTTTTCAGTTACTTAGAGTTCAATTTCCATTCATCAATCTTTTCATTTACACTGCTGTACTTGTGTACAATGTTCATTTGGCTCTGATTATTTCACTTTGCATTGGTTCACATAAATATCAGATTTCCTTATTTTTTTTCTCCTTTCAAAAAAAACTATAGGGGGTTAATGGCTTTATTTCAGTATTGTATTATGTACCACAGCTGACCAACTGATAATAAATGAAGAATTGTGTACTGTAAATGGCCACATGGCTTGGGAAAAAGGGGGGAGAGACTGGAAGGACTAATGAGGCAATAACCCTAATTCCCATCCTTTTTTACTACTCTAGAATATTCAGTTACATTTATAGTCCATAGCTTGTGGGGGATGTTTTCCAACCACTCCCCAATTGATGACTACTGTTTTGTTTCTTGCTTTCTACAATCACAAAGAGTGCTACTATGAATATTTGGGAATATGTGGCTCTTTTTTTTTCTATCAATCCACCCACATTCATTAAGTGCCTTCTGTGTGCCAGGCACTGTGCACCACTTTTTCCCCATTGTCTTTGAATTCTTTGAGGGTCTAGGTGCAATAGTAGGATTGCATAAAAAGAAACAGAGAGTTTAGTTCCTTTTCTTGTGTAATGTTCAGCTGATAGCCAGAACATTTGGACCAGTTCAGAGTTCCACAGATAATGAATGTATCATTATACCTGTCTTCTCCTAACCTGTCCAATGCTGATTCTGTTTCCCGTCATCTTTGTTAGTTTATGGAGTGTGTGGTAAAATCTCAGAGTTGTTTTAATTTGTGATTTGGGACATGTTTTCAAGTAGTCTTTTATAGTTTGCATACCACATATATTTGAGAACAGTTCTTGGTATGTCATATTTTATGTCAATTCACTATACATCTTGGGACAATCAATGATTCACCAAGTCTTTATTTAGCTCTTACTGTATGTCAGGGACTGAGCTAGATGACAGAAATAATGAAAAAAGAGAACTAGGCCCTGCCCTTAAGGATATAATGTTCTACTTCGATGTGAGGCCTTATTGTTGATACTTGATGTAAATATTTTCCCCACTCAATTTGTTTTTATTCTATCCCTCTTTATCTTATCAATTTTATTCTGTCAATTAGATAGATTTTTATATCCATCTTTATTTTATTCTATTTTTATCTATCTGCAGTCTATCTATTAGTTTAATTTGTACAAAACTTTGGTATGTAACTAAAATTTTCTACTTTGTCTCATGATTTCTTCTATTCCTTGTTTGGTTTTTATGATGTGACCTCTTTAGGGCAAGTGTCCATTTTGAGTTTATTATGTTACATGGTTACATACCATATATATGTATATATATATGTATATATATATATATATATACATATAATATTACATATATTGGTGTAAGTCTGATTTCTGCCAAATTGCTTTTAGTTTTTCTAAGCTATGCTTTTCCAAAAGTACTTATCCAGCAACTTTCTTTCTTGAACTTCATCTAACAGTACAATGATATTTGTTATTGCCTTTGTTTCTTAATTTCTTACTTATTTTTTATTAAGTGTATTCTTATTTTTGGACAGTAAAAAGCTTTTTGTGACTATTACTTTATAGTATATTCCGAGGTCTAGTAATTTTATGTCCTCTTGATTTGTATTTTTCTCTTATTTCTTTTGAGAGTCTAAGATCTATTCTTGCTCCAAATTGTAAGTGTGTGTGTTCCTATGAAATACAGCCATGGTAATTGATTGACATGACACTAAATCTATAAACCAATTTAGGTAGTATCACTGAGTTTATTATATTAGCACAGTCCAACCAGAGGCAATCATTCTCTCTCCACTTATTTCTCTAACTTTTTTTCCATTAAAATATTTTAAATTGTATTTATATAAGTCCTATATGTGTTTTGGCAAGCTAAGTAGTGACTATTTTATGAGTTTAATTGTTATTTTGAATTGAATTTATCATTGCTATTTCTTCTTGTTTTTATTAGTGATGTAGAGAAGTGCTAATGATTTCTTTAGATTTATTTTGCACCATGTAACTTTACTGACCACTCTTTATCTCTGTCAAAGAGGAAGTCCTCTATTATTCCCACCAACAAAAGTACTGATTTGCTGATGGTGGAATTTCATTTGATTGTCCTTAAAATATTAATTCCTTTCTGCCTCCTCTTGCCCTCTTGATTTTTTTTTTCATTTAAATATTGTCCTCCATAGATTCTTTGGTTTATTGATGTCTTCTTTGCCTTCTTTATATCTTTCAGACAATATTGAGTTAAAAAAATTTAAAAAGACACTCCTCTTCTTAGTAATGATTTTGATTAGTCTTATCCACAGGAAAACAAAACAATTTTTTGCAGTCTTAATTGTTACCTTAAAATATTTAACTTTCTCCTCTTTGGCCATTTTGTGTACTGAATATGTTGTTCACTTCTGGGTTCTCTTTCCCTGACTGTCCATTCATTAATTTATTTAATTTATTTATTTTTGTTTGTTTGCCCAAATTCAGCTTTGCAGGATGTACTATTTATGTGTGTCATTCTAATTGCCTTTGTAATCTGAAGGCTTTTTTTATAAAATTAAATTTGACAGCTCTAAAATGTTGTTTCATGTTAAAATCCTAGGATATTTGTTGATGAATTAAATTTAAGGTTTCTTTCTGTTATATGAATACTCTTATTCTACATGTTGAAATCTGCTTCCAAAACTTCTGGACAATTTTTCTGAGTAATTTTTTTCAAGTATTGTATTCAACATGATATTTTTTTGAAGACATATAACCCTTCAGAGTTGGGGAACCTGAAGCCTCTAGGCCACATGTGGCCTTCTAGGTCCTTGGGTACAGCCTTTCAACTGAGTCCAAGTTTTATACAACAAACTGTTTTATTAAGGGGTTTTGTTCTGTGAAGTTTGGATTCAGTCAAAGGATGGCTCTTGAGGCCCTAGAGGGCCACATGTGTCCTCAAGGTTGCAGGTTCCCCACCCCTGCCTTAGATTATCTCTTTGTATTTTATCTTCAAATTCCATATTATTACTTCTAGAGATCTCATGTGTTCTTCCGATCTCATTGTCATTTGATTTTGTTCTATTTTCCTTCTGCTTTGGTATTTTCTGTATTACAGCTCTATAGGTTCCATTTTTTTAGAATAGCTGCATGATGTGTCTCTTTTGTTTTAAAACCTGTACTTTTTTTGTTAGATTTGCTAATGTCTTCCTTAAAAGCCTTAATATCTGTATTTTAAAAATATTTTTATCTAATTATTTAATTTTTCTTCTAAACTATTTTCAGGATTCTCAGCACTTATTGCACTATCATTTCCCTTGGACTTGCAGAACACAACCTTCCTTGGGAGGTTTTTTTTTCACTCAGTTTCCTTTGTTGCAAAGTTTTTGGTCATTAAAATGGTCCTTTTCCTAATTAACTTTGTTTATTTCTCCTCCTCAGTAAGCTTTTATCTATCTTTATCACTCATTCTTTTGGTTTCTTCTATGCTGACCCTGCTGTAAATATGTCTCTTTCTGCCAATGCTTTCCCTGCTGGATTGTTGTACTCTTCACCCAGCTGCCACTGCCCATTCTTTTTTCCGCTCAGACTACTAGGTTGAACAAGATCTGTAGCCCATAGAGGTGAAGGTCACTAATTGGTGTACTGCTGCAGAAAGACTCTGAAATGTTACCACATTTTGACCTGTTTTTCTACCTTTCCTTGTCTCATTGTTTTGACTCCATCCACGTCTTTGAGACTGACTTTTTCAGCCCTAAATTAACTGAGGAAGAGAGACCTATTACAAAGGGATTGGGGGAGTTTTCTCTAGTTTCTGCTGAGGGGAAAGTGAGAAGCCTTTGTAAATGGGTCTCTTCCACTTTTCTCTCACTCTTTGTGCTCTAGTACATTATAACCCATTCCTTCTCTATACTCTTCTCCCCTGAGATTCCCTCCCCCACCCACACACACACATACACACACAGAGTTGTCCACTTTCCTTCCCTGAACTTGAGCCTGGTCTGATTCAATAAGCCTAAAACTGCCATGATTGCGGGATCCAACTGGAATAATGACGATAATATAGATCTAAAAGCCATTGCTTAAAAATTCAGCTGCCCTAGATGTACAAGCCAGTCTTTGACCAAGTGGCTGAGTGCTGTGAGTTGGAGGAGCGAAGGGAAGCAACAAGACCAACAGGCTGTTGAGTTGGTTTTCACTCATTCAGTCTTTAATAATTGTTTTTGTTGGGTTCTTTCAATTTCTCTCATTTTAAAATTACTGTTGCTCCTGCATTTGAAGGTACATTTTGCTTATTTATTTGGAGTACCTGGGGTGGAGAGTTGTACCCTGGGCTTCCTCTTACTCCTCCATCTTCTAGGATTGCTGATGATTTTCATTCAGACAGTATAATTTTTAAGTCTGGACCTTATTCCCTTCTAGAAGATACCACATTGTCAATACAAGGGATTTAGTCCTTTGTCTCCATATGGCTTCATACCACTGGTTTAGAAGGGTTCATAAAGAGCAGCTGTTCTTTCTGATTTGGCTCTTCCCTTTTTCCCCTGATTGTACACAATCCTACACAAGAAGACTTTGATGATTTGAGATAACTTAAGATGGACAAAGGTATTTTATAAATATAAAATATTACTAAAGTTCAGTTTTCAGGTCTTAGTGTTTTGGACAAAGCTGGAACTATGGAAGCCTGGAGTTGCTGTTAGCTTAATTCTGGGCAAGCCCACCTGTTATTTTTGGCTGCCTTACTTAGACCATCTGCTGTCCAGATGAAGAAAAGTTCCACCATAGAAGGGGAATTGTCTCCTCTTTTATCAGTAACGTATCTGGTCTACCCAAATCTTCATACCGTTGCAAAAGACAATAGCTAGTCATTCCCTAACTTAAACACATATCTTTAATTTCTTTAATAAAAGGGGACTAGTTTTTTTTCTATGGATTCCTATTTTTCCCTAATTACCTTTTGGGGAATGATGTAGTAAGATTTTATAATGGACAAGTTTCTCTTTTGCAAATGAGGTAGCTTAAGGTGCTTTGAAAAGTCTAACCCCTAAACTTGTGCCTTTGATCTCACTCCTCCTAGGAGTTTACTTCCACCAATCTCATCCTTTCCAGGAATATTTGTTCATTTCCCACTGCCTGTAAATAAAGGCAGGTCTCCCATATCCTTAAAAAAATCTTTCCCTTGATCCTGCCATTCCTTCAAGCTCTCCTTTCACCAATAAACTCCTAGAAAAGATGGTCTGACTCCATTTCCTCAAAGACCATTTACTCCTCAACTATCTGCCTTCCAAACCTACATCTTAATTACTAAATCTAATGGATTCCCCCCCCAAGCTTCATACTCCTTGACATTTCAACATTATAAACTCCTTATAAGTAGAGATGATTTCATTTATTGTATTTGTATCCCCAGAGCATAGCATGTTGTCTGAACACAGTAGGTGCTTATAAATACTTCTATTTATTCCTTGACTACCTCTATTTTTTTCTGAATACTGTCTCCTCTCTTACCATCGCTGGCACTATTATAGCTAATTTTTTGTCCTACCTGTATTATTACTACTTTATTTTCTTCACTGTTACATCTTCTCTTTCTACCTGGGGCAGCTGGGTGGCACAGTGTATAGAGTGGCAGGCCTGGAGTCAGAAACATTTGAGTCCAAAACTGGCCTCAGATACACACTAGCTGTTGGGCAAGTCACTAAACCCCTGTTTGCCTCAGTTTTCTCGCATGTAAAAACAATACAATAATAGCAACTAACTTACAGGGTTGCTGTGAGGATCAATCAGATAATAATTGGAAAGCACTTAACATAGTGTCTGGCACATAGTAAGCGCTATCTAAATGCTGTTATTTACCTCATAAGTGTGGCTTTTCCCTAAGACTGAGGCCTTCTCACCTCTTCTTTTTCAATATTCTCTCCCTTAGTAATTCTGTCTGTTCGTATAGGTTCAATTATCACTTTTATGTAGTTACCTCCCAAATGTATGTATCCAGCCCAATCTTTCCTCTGAACTTCAGCCCTTTAACTTCAACTTTCTGTTGGACTTCTACCTGGATATTTCCACGGGGCCTCCAACTCAGCATATGCAGAAATGAATTCATAATCTTCCCTAATGACATTGAAGGCCTTCCCCAATCTGGCTCCCACCTACCTTTTCAGACTTATTTAATGTTATTCCCTTTCACCTACTCTGCATTTCACCCAAACTGTTCTGTTTGCTGTTCCCCATTCTCAACCTGCCATCTGCTGCTACTTGGAATTTGTATACACTACCCTCCATTTCTACAATGGACTCTGTCTTCAGCTTCATTTATTAATATCCATTTCTCCCTTCCATGATTAGCTCAAGTGTTATCTCCTTCATGAATCATTCCTTCTTCTCCTACCTAAAAATGTCTTCTCCTTCTGAAAATTCCCTAATGCATTTTTGTTTGTGTCTGTGTGTCTGTTTGTGTTTCTATCTCTGTGTGTCTCTCTTTATTTTCATCTCTATTCCATGCTACTAAATATTATACCTGTCTCCACATATGTAATTTTTCCTCGCAGATTGCAAATTCCTTGAGAGCTTGAGGTGTGTCATTTTCATTTTCTTATTTCCAGGGCTAGTGGATGCTTAATAATTGTCATAGACACCTTATTACTCTTCTCCAGGTTGACATGTATCCGTGGGAAGGTTTTCTCTGGGATGTAGTCATTATTGGAGGAGAGAAATGAGGAAGTCAAAGGAATGTACCTCAGTTTCCTCATCTATAAAATAAAGGAGTTAGACTAGGTTGTACCTAAGCCTTCCAAGTCTAACTTCTAAAGTCTTATGTCTCAGAGTTAAGGTCTGTTTTGATACACAAAGGCTGTGACACCTCTGACTCCAGGTTAAAAACTTTGAAAAAGTGCTATCTGCTTCTCCCCTGGAGGACATGGGATGAAGTGGTACCTATTGTGTCTCTAAGATTTTTCTTGATCAGGTAGAAATAATTATTCATTTTCCCCCAGCCCTATCCCCAAAGGGCATTCTTCCACAATACAGTGTAAAGAATACATTTTTCCCTCTCTCCCCAAAATGTAATCTCTTATGAAACAGGTTAGAAAGATTCCGAAGTACATAAAAGGAGTGATTTAATTCAGCTTCTTTTGTGCTGAAAATAACAATTGAACTGTTTCCAACATACTGACCTCAGCTGAGATATTTACTGCGCCATGATGAAGATTGATGACACTCCAATAAATAAGGAAAGTGGCTGAGCACTCATAGCTCAGAAATCCTGATAGCCCTGGAGGAGTAATCCAGGTAACTCAACTCAGTAAAACAAGAGAACAAAAGGACACTGGTCTCTGATGAGATTTATCTAAACTTCAAGAACATGGATTGTGTATCAAGTATTGGTTTACTTTTTGCCGATAGTCTTCGGATGCAGCGGCGTTATTGCTACTCTACCAGCCCCAGAGCTATAGAAGCCTGCCCATAGAAAAATCAAAAGACAGTGTAGTAAATTAAAGGGTCATATAAAGAAGGTTGTGAAATGTTAGCTGTTAATTCTGTGGGATTGGCTGCATGATATCTCTACATTGCACCTAAGAGGATAGTGATTAAAGTAGAACAAAATGTCAGCAGCCATCCCATCTCTTTGTTTGTGCTCAGGGCATAGAATCTGCATCAAATTGTCTGGTATGCACAGAATCTAAACTGCTACACAGCAAGGCAGGGCCCCAGGAAGAGAAACATTGAATTCCATAGGTAAAAGCTGACAGAATGGTATGGAGTTATTCACTTCAGTTTTTTTTTTTCATTTTTACTAAATTGTGTGGGCAGACTGGATTTCCTATTTGGTGTTTTATGGTAGTCAGTTTTGCCATAGCTAGCTTTTACCCTTACTATTTCTTAAACTCTGACTCTATTCAGCTTTAGAGCCCTGACTCATAACCCCAGAATAATTAGTAATTCTTTTAGAGAATCATATTATTTTATTGCCGTAAGTGACATTTTATAAATGAAGAAACCAAAGTCCATAGGCAAATGGACTTGAACAAGGTCACACACCTAATTTGGCTTCTCCCATCTTCACAATCCACTGTTTCATAGATTCTATTTAGTTTGGGCTATTCCAGAGTTAGATTTGAGAGGAAATCTCACAAACTCTGAGATGAGATTTTCTCTTGGCATTCAATTCAGTAAAGAATGGAAAATGTTAGACTGTCCCTTGAATTCCTGGAGATGTAGTTTCCTTCTATCCATACCATATTCAGAGATCCAGAATTCTCAGATGGATATCATCTCATCAATCAACCAACAGGCATTCACTTAAGCCCCTACTGGCTAAGCACTGGATTATGGGATTCACTGTAATAATAAATATCAAAGCTCACCTGTACTCTCCATCCTGTGCTGGTCTTATCCACATCTGACCATACATTACCAATGTATCATTCAGCATCTTATAGATGATCTCTGGACACTGGAATAGGGACAAGAGGAGATAAAGACATCTATTTCTATCAGGCATAAATAACCCTGTAGATTGCTACTAAAGAATTCATCATATTTCCCTGATATGATCCTGCCAAAGCCAGTGGTCCCATTAGTGTTACCCAAAATGGAGGCTACCCTACCAGTTTTTTATTTCTATTACCCTCTAGACTCTAAGCCTATAGCATCATTCCAAGGAAATAGTTACAGACTACGCATTTGTTCTGCTCTTGAGCAGAACCTTTTAGAAGGTTCTAGGACTAGACCAGCCTTATTTGTACTGAGGCTATTCATACATGTACTAGTCTAATTCTTCTATGAGAGATCTATCTACTTAGGCTTCCACTTGAATGGGTCAGAATTCCATGTGGACCCTGAAATAGTCTGGCTGTCTCATTTGATGATTAAGTTTGAGAATACGTTGCTGAACTAGTGTATCAAAGCCCTTTGACTTAAATTACCTCCTCTTTCCATTTCCATTTAATCCAAGTTTTTTATAAGGACAGAAAAGAGTCAATTAAATGAAATTGTTGCCCTTCATGTGCAAAGCAATATATTCCTAAGGGACCATATTTTTTTCCTGGTGGATGTTCAAGTACATATGATAGTGAATGCCATTAGTTCAGAATTTGTGAGAATTTGGGTAGAAACAAGATAAAGTTCTTTGTGCCCAATATTTGGGAGGAGTGTTTCCTAGCAACTTTATAGTCATTTAAGATTGTATGTAGTCTTACATATTGTTTTCAAACACAAGGAGAATTAATTCCCATAATAACAACTGACACTAATTTGAAGTCATTGTCTATATCTTCTGGCACTGTCTCTACTTTCTTGTAGTGCCTCACTGTGGTATGGAAGTGACCCTGGGTTCTGGAACATAAGCTCTGGAAGATCTGGAAGCTGGAAAGGCTTCCATGTGGGCTCAGCACGTAGACTGTGCATCTGCTATTTGAGTATTACCCTAGTGCAGAGAGGTTCATCACCAGAGGCTTGGACACAATGTGATAAAGGTTTTTTGGCTATGGCAACTCCCTATGGAAGGCAAAGTGCCAATTGGATTTCTGGTGTTCCATAATGGTGATCATCTATCATTCTGTGGTAACAGTGAGAAAAGATGGTTTCCATGAAGCAATGAGAGTGTTTTCAGCTATCTGGCAAGCAGATCATTCCAAATGTATATAGGGAATGCCTCTTTTCTGGCATGAATTGTATCATTGTTTTACTTTTGCTCCCCTCTATGTAGCCTTGCAATCGGTGAATATGCTTCAATCCCCTACCTACTAGGATGAAGCAAGTACCCCTAGTATAGAATGCCTCTGGTGCTCTCTAATGTTAGGGCCTACGGCAATTATCCTCAAAGCGGGGTCAAGAGTATCATTGTTTTGCAAATTGTATGTAATTTATACTTATAGTCTTATGCGAATGTCAATTCTCCCAAATCTCTTTTATTTTTTCTGTATAATCTTAAATGTCCAGAACCAAGAAGCCAAGGCCTCCTCACTTATTCTCCTTCATAAATATGACTTGTCTCATAGGTGGGTGGGAATTGAGGTAGTGCCCCCAACTTAAACTTGGAAGCTTTGTATTTGTTCTTGCCCTGGATCCTCTCATACATGAAAATACAAAAAAGTCACTTTTCTTATTCAATAACTGTTTATCCTTTGGGTGTTGTTTGGGCCCTAACTCTTGGCTGGTATAATCATAATCAGGGAGCAGGAAGATAGCAGCTATTGTCATTAGCCCTAAGAAGGGCAACAGTCTCTCTTCTATTCTGAGATTCAGTTCTGGATTGTCTTTTGGGATGGCCCATTATATGTCAGTGGTTGAATAGGGTCTATTGAAAGGAAAGAGAGCAAGAAAGCCATGTGGTACCTCTTTATAGTAAGGCAGTGAATCACTGGGGCATATGGCTGCCCAGGTGGTTTTCCTTGTATATCTAAAAATATGATTCCTTATGTTTTATGTGTCCTTGTGCACTATTTTGTGCATTGGGATCTGCTGTAAGTTGCCTGAGGTCTTATGTACACAACATCCCAGCAATGACTACATCATAAGAGCAGTGACAGCTGCATTCCTGACAGAAACTTTTAAGTACTCCCATACATAATAGATTATGCCTGTGCCAGGAGCTATGGGACCCTGATAGAGTGGTCACAAGATCCTAAAATTAATAGTCACAACAAACAAATACAGTATTTGTTTTGCCTTGCATGACTTAAAGTTAATAAACATGTCCTTTCATGAGCTCTGCTATCCCTACTGCTTGTTTCTTTCTCCCCAGGGAAATGTCTCCTGTGATAACTCCAAGCTACCAATCTATAAATGAGCTATCTCTTAATTTAAAACTTGACTTAAAATGTAGTTCCTCTGCGAAATCATTTATGATTAAGTCTACCCTTTTCTGATTCTTCTATTCTTTTCTATAATTCAAATGGATCTATGATCACACAGATGTGGATTTTCCCTCTAATTTTGCATGTCCCATCCATCTCATGGTAGCTGTCCTGTGGAACTCTACTTCATATTGTCCCAAAAGTCTACCACAAGAACTCCACCCAATGTATTCAAGGCCTTCCACATTTTCTTCTAAAATCCCTAGGAAACCAATGGGGCACAGATTATCCATCAGCTATCCCAAAGACTAGCCTATAAATTTCTTTAATTGCATCCTTTACTTGACTTCTCTTTTGTAATTCTTTGGTTGTTATGTGTTGAGACCCATTATTACACTCTGGGCCTATTTCCATTGCTATGTAGGTGACACTCATTTTCAGTTCTTTGGCGTTCATAGTATTTCATGTCTGGCAGTCATACAACAATGAAAATTACTGGTAGGTTAAACATGAGACTTTGTTTCATGGAGAAGTTGGGAATCATTTAAAGTGTTCTCAATTTCCCAAAGGCAATCCAATACGCCATCAATTCTGATTCCAACTCACTGTTCATATAAAGTGCCCATACAAGACACAGATACTGACAAATGATGTCTACAAGTTTCCATCTATCTGTATATCATGGGTATTTCTTCATACAATTCCCTCCACCCCCAGTTAAATAGTTAGGTTGAACAATTTGGAGATGATGTGCATCTTATGCAAGAGCCTCAGTACCTTATCTCTATGTTTAATATTAAATTAACTAAATTAGCTAAATAAACAATTTGTAATCAGTGAACCTATATTCAGTACTGTTATTGTAAAATGTTTTCAAGTAGTATCATGTATATGATCAAAAAATTCTGCTTCTATATTGTTTCTTCAACTGGACTGTAGGCATCCCAAGGGTAGAAACCACGTAGTTGATGCCCAGCACCTACCAAAAGACAAAGTATAGTTTATTACACAAAGAAGGAGCTCAGCAAATATGGTTGACTGACTGACTGGCTAATAGCCCAAGGCCTAATAAATGTGTCAGTCAAAGAAGGAGAAGGAGGAGGAGGAGAAGAAGAAGACGGAGGAGGAGGAGGAGGAGGAAGAAGAAGAGGAGGAGGAAGAGCAGGAGGGAGAAAATCACTTTTCCTCAAGGCAGCAACTTAAATGGGGATAATACCTTAAAAACTAACTTCAGTTCCTCAGCAACCTGGCTCATTTATTGCCTACAGAAAGCAAGTCTATGTATGTGCTCCCTTGATCCTCCACCTTTCTCCAGACTCACTCTCCTGTGGCATACACTTCCCCTAAGGACTGCAAGCCTCCATGTGAGGCTGTTGGGGCATAATTTAAGACAGGTTGAGGGGAGGGTTTGACTTTTTTTTAATTCCTTTTAAGTTTCCTTAGCAGGATGTGAGGAAAGGGGATTTGTTTTGGAAATTTTTTTCCACCCAGCACCTGGTAATTTTGATGACACGCTCATTTTGCTTCAGGTTACAGCTATCTCTGTTCTTTTATAGAGCCAAATCTCATTTTATGGAATGAAAGTAACTGTGCCAATCTGGAGTTTCAGCTCTGCCTGATGCCCAGGTGGTAGCATCAACTCTCAGTGCCTCAGTATCTTTCTGTCTGTTAAAAATATCATCTTAACAACATGAGATTCTAATATAAACTCCATGAGTTAGTTTCCTGTTTGACAATATAACCCATTACATACTGATTTTCTACTGTGTATTGTTGTGACAGATAGCTAAGAAACCTTCTCTGTCTTTCATCTATGTGCATATAAAGAACACCCTTGACCTCCTTCACCTTGTAGCATCTCTAGGAACTTTGGATTCCTATATTCTAACATTCATTGGTCAGAAGAATTTAAAAAAAGACAGAGAAGTCCTGAAAAAGGTCTTGTATAGTTCCGACCTTCTGGATAGTTGTTGCTTATGTGGTATAATTAGAGAGCCATCACAATTTCCCGTGCTATATGAGTGCAGTAAACATAAAAATGATTGAAAAATATCCTGGTGTCCCTCATTCGATGTAAACTTGCACTCATAACTTTGTAGTGTCATACAAGGAGTTATGTTATTTCTGCCTTCTATAAAAATGATATTATGACCAGGTACATTAAATATTATAAAGGCAAAGAAAAAGAGATAGGAAAATAAGTTCAGGAAGCTGAGAATACGAAATCAGAAGACATTGAGAGAAATACCTGCATATAGCATATGCAGCATTTGGGAACTAGCTAATGTTAAGAATATTAGAGAAAGAAAAGGGATTGTGAGGTTGGTAAAATGCTGAAGAAGAAAAGTTAACTTAGTTATATGAGAATTAAAACTCCCAAGAGGCAAGGCACTGCATATGATAGACTGTCATATAACCTCTTAAATATAAATTTTAACTGTCTATTGGAGCATTTTATTTCTACAGGAATTAATTTCTGATTTTATGATTTCCACAAAAGTCCTACTCTGGTGCCTTACGGTGGCACAGAGGTGACCTTGAGTTCTTGAAACCATGCCAAACTCAGGCATTTCTATCCAACTAGAAAATCTGCATCTATCACTGTTTCTTAAAGATTGCTCTTTTGACATCTGTGGGATTCGTACATAGTAAGAGCTTAATAGATAACTGTTGGTTGATTGGTTTAGGAGATAAAGAAAGAATTGATCTTAAAAAGAAGGAAATTGTATAGATGAGTTAACAGGTTTTAGAGTCCTGAATAAAGCAAACAAATGAATTAGGGGCAAAGAGTTTGGGGAAAATTGTGGAGAAATTGAGGAAAATTTGAAGAACAATTTTCAGGTCCATATACTACTTCCAGCTTCTGTGGAAAAATGTTTGAGGGAAAGAATCATTAAGGAGTATAGGCTTGCAGAGAATACAAGGAGAAGCCTGAAAAAGAAGGTACCTGATAAGGCTAGGAAAGTAAGAAAAAGTAAGCAAAACTAATTGGTAGAGTTTAAAAATAAGGGCATAAAGTTGGCAAAATGGATGCAGGGGAGGAGAAGGAGGTTATGGCTGTGGAGTTATTGAGACTAAGAGAAAGAAGTTGGGTGTGCTTGTCAGGTTATTAAGATTTGCTTAAGATTGATATGTAAATACCCTCAAAGACAAAAACATGGGATGAAAATATCCATGAGTGTGGAGAACAGGGTGAATTTCTTCAATGACATGTTGAATGTTTATTTATATATTTCTCAGATTATGATATATATAGATATTTTTTCTAAACTTTCATTTCATTTGTCACAATATGGCATAATTTTTATCAATCTATCTGAAGCAGACATATATGTGTATATGAGAGTGACATGTATACATACTTATGTATGTATGTATATATACATACATTGATATACATATATGTATATATATGTACGTAGATGGATTAGGGAATGACATGGTTAGACCTGTGTTTAAGGAAATCATTTTGGCAGCTATGTGGAAGATGGACTGAAGTGAGGAGACTTAAAGCAGGGAATCTAGTTGGGAGACCATCGCAAAGATCATGGTGAGAGGTGATTAGGGCCTAAACTAGGGTGGTAGCTGTATGAATGGAGAAAAAAGAACAGACAGATATGAAAGATGTAGAGATAGAACCAAGTGAAATTAATAACTGGTTGAAAATGTGGACTCAGGGTAAGGGAAAGTGAGAATTCAAAGATGATGCAAAGTTTCTGGAAACCCGGGTGACTAAAGGGAAAGCAGAACCCTCTGACTCTAATAAGGCAGCTTGGAGGAGGAGTGGGTTTAGAGGAAAGTCATATTATGTTGTCTGAAATCTAGATCACAATCCATTCATGACTACTCATCCTTCGTGAATCACTCTCTCCCACTCAAAAAGATAAAGAGGGAAGTGGGAATCTTATTCCCTACTCACTACCCTCTTAGATCTGTCTGCTGTGACCACTGAGGTTATTTTAAGGATAGAGAGTGGGGGAGGGATATTTTAAAAAAATTTTTTTATTTAATATATTTAGTTTTCAGCATTGATTTTCACAAGAGTTTGAATTACAAATTTCTCCCCATTTCTACCCTCCCCCCACTCCAAGATGGTGTATATTCTGGTTGCCCTGTTTCCCAGTCAGACCTCCCTTCTGTCACCAGACTCCCCTCCCATCCCCTTTTCCCTTCCTCTCTTGTAGGGCAAGATAAATTTCTACACCCCATTGCCTGTGTATCTTATTTTCTAGTTGCATGCAAAAACTTTTTATTTTGTTTTTGAACATCTGTTTTTAAAACTTTGAGTTCCAAATTCTCTCCCCTCTTCCCTTCCCACCCACCCTCCCTAAGAAGGCAAGCAATTCAACATGGGCCACATGCCTATCATTATGTAAAACCCTTCCACAATACTCATGTTGTGAAAGACTAACTATATTTTGCTTCTTCCTAACCTATCCCCCTTTATTGAATTTTCTCCCTTGACCCTTTTCGAAAGTGTTTGTTTTTGATTACTTCCACCCCCATCTGCCCTACCTTCTATCATACCCCCCTTTTTTTAATCTTCTTCCTCCTTCTTTCCTGTGGGGTAAGATACCCAATTGAGTATGTATGGTATTCCCTCCTCAGGTCAAATCTAACGAGAGCAAGATTCACTCATTCCCCCTCACCTGCCTTCTCTTCTCTTCCTACAGAACTGCTTTTTCTTGCCACTTTTATGCAAGATAATTTACCCCATTCTATCTCTCCCTATCTCCCTCTCTCAATATATTCCTCTCTCATCCCTTAATTTGATTTGATTTCTTTTAGATATCTTCCCTTCATCTTCAACTCACCCTGTGCCCACTCTCTCTCTCTCTCTCTCTCTCTCTCTCTCTCTCTCTGTCTCTCTCTCTCTCTATATATATATATATATATATGTATATATATATATCTATTACCACACATACATATATACATACACAGTCACATAAACACATATATACATAAACACACACACACACATATGTATATATATATATATATATATATATATATATATATATGTATATGCATATTCCCTTCAGCCACCCTAATACTGAAGTCTCATGAATCATGCACAACATCTTTCCATGTAGGAATGTAAACAAAACAGTTCAACTTTAGTAAGTCCCTTGCAATTTCTTTTTCTTGTTCTTTTCCTTGATTACCTTTTCATGCTTCTCTTGATTCTTGTGTTTGAAAGTCAAATTTTCTATTCAGCTCTGGTCTTTTCACTGAGAAAGCTTGAAAGTCCTCTATTTTATTCAAAGTCCATATTTTGCCTTGGAGCATGATACACAGTTTTGCTGGGTAGGTGATTCTTGGTTTTAATCCTAGCTCCATTGACCTCCACAATATCGTATTCCAAGCCCTTAGATCTCTTAATGTAGAAGCTGTTAGATCTTGGATTATTCTGATAGTGTTTCCACAATACTCAAATTGTTTCTGGCTGCTTGCAATATTTTTTCCTTGACCTGGGAGCTCTTTAATTTGGCAACAATATTCCTAGGAGATTTCTTTGTGGGATCTATTTGAGGAGGCAATCTGTGGATTCTTTCAATTTCTATTTTGCCCTGTGGCTCTAGAATATCAGGGCAGTTCTCCTTGATAATTTCTTGAAAGATGATATCTAGGCTCTTTTTTTTGATCATGGTTTTCAGGTAGTCCAATAATTTTTAAATTATCTCTCCTGGATCTATTTTCCAGGTCAGTGGTTTTTCCAAGGAGATATTTCACATTGTCTTCCATTTTTTCATTCCTTTGGTTCTGTTTTATAGTATCTTGATTTCTCATAAAGTCACTAGCTTCCACTTGCTCCAATCTAATTTTTAAGGTAGTATTTTCTTCAGTGGTCTTTCAGACCTCCTTTTCCATTTGGCTAATTCTGCCTTTCAAGGCATTCTTCTCCTCATTGGCTTTTTGGAGCTCTTTTGCCATTTGAGTTAGTCTGTTTTTTAAGGTGTTGTTTTCTTCAGTATATTTTTCAGTATTTTTTTGGGTCTCCTTTAGCAAGTCATTGATTTGTTTTTCATGGTTTCTTGCATCCTTCTCGTTTCTCTTCCCAATTTTTCCTCTACTTCTCTAACTTGCTTTTCCAAATCCTTTTTGAGCTCTTCCATGGCTTGAGACCAGTTCATGTTTTTCTTGGAGGCTTTTGTTGTAGCCTCTTTGACTTTGTTGACTTCTTATGGCTGCATGTTTTTGGTCTTCTTTGTCACTAAAGAAAGATTCCAGAGTCTGAGACTGAATCTGGGTGCATGTTCGCTGCCTGACCATGTTCCCAGCCAACTAACTTGACTCTTGAGTGTTTCAGTGGGCTATGACTACTTGTAGAGTGAAGAGTTCTATGTTCCAAGCTTGGGGGGATGCGCCAGCTCTGCCACACCAGCACTCCTCCTTCCCCAAGAGCCCCCAACCTGGACTGGACTTAGATCTTCAGCAGACTCTTCACTCCTGCTCTGATCTGCCACTTAATTCGTCCCACCAGGTGGGCCTGGGGCCAGAAGCAACTGCAGCTGTACTTCTGTAGTTGCCCCACCTCTGCTGCCCCGGGGGTGGTGGCCAAACCGTGAACTCTTTCTTACACTCTGTCCCCAGCAGCTTTTCCCACTAACCTTCTCTGTTGTCTTTGGTGTTTGTGGGTTGAGAAGTCTGGTAACTGCTGCAGCTCACTGATTCAGGGTGCTAGGGCACACTCCACCCGGCTCCTGGTTTGCTTGATCCGTGCCACCCATGCTGAGCTCTGCTCTGCTCCACTTCCAGCTCCATGCGGGATAGACCTTACCCAGAGACCGTCCAGGCCGTCCTGGGTTAGAGCCCTGCTTCCCTCTGCTATTTTATGGGTTCTGCAGTTCTGGAATTGGTTCAGAGCCATTTTTTATAGGTTTTCAGAGGGACTTCGTGGGGAGCTCATGCTAGTCCCTGCTTTCCAGCCGCCATCTTGACTCCGCCACCGGGGGAGGGATTTTTGCAATAGAATCTATGAAGCTGCTACAGGTAATGGTTAGTACAGGTCACAACTGTTAGGAGGGAACAAAGCCAAGCTCAAAACAGGAGAGATTATAAACTTAGCAGAGGGAAGGGGCCGAATGTTAGGGGTTAAGAGCTGGTGTAGTTGTGTTAGAGAGAAGCCCCAAGATGGGCTATGGGAATGGGATGTGACCTGACCTATTTTTCTACTCTCAGCTTGGTGGACCCCTTAGAATCAGGCCACATACCCACTAGAGGGTAACACCATTCTTCCCCACTTTGAAGACCACTATTTGGGAGAATTCCCTTTTCTTCTTTCTTAAGCCCTTTGTTTCTGTTTTATACCCAATAAACCAGATTAATGATAATAAACCTTTTTATCATTTCCATAGTGTCTTTAGTTGCTTTACATATATTACCCCATTCTTGAGGTATAAGCCTTTAGCCGCATCACACTCAAGTCACTTATACCCGCCAAAGTATTCACTCTTGGTATGTGGATTCTTGGATCACAGATTACCTAGAGATGGGAAAATTATAAGGGCAAGTATAGTCACAAGGTACAGTTAGCAGCAAAGGTGATCAGTATTACTTTTTCTTATTCTTATTCTTATTCCTTATTCTTACTACAACTATCTAACTCAGACCTCTAATACAACCCACATGGATGTTTGGAGTAGTAACTCAGTAAGTCATGCCAGCCTCTCCTTTAGTTCCATTCCAATCCATGCTTCACACAGCTACAAGTTTCATTAACCTTCCCCCTAAATCTTCACTTTAACTTCCCTATCTCTTAAGATACCACAATCCACCAAGGCACTCAGGCTACAAATGCCACATTTGAGTCTTCTCACTTCTTCAGCACCCCCACAATCTGATCAGTTGTACATTCCTGACACTTCTGCCATGCTTTCTTCTCTGAGCATATGATCATCACCTTAGTTCAGGACCTCATTACCTCTTGCCTGAACTATTTCAATAGTATCCTAAATGATCTCTTTTCCTCCAGTCATTTTTTGTCTCCAAACCTTCCTTCCCTCAGCTATTAATTTAATATTTCTAACCCACAGGTCTGATCCAGATGAGTTCCATACTACTCCCTCTCATAGTTTCTTGTCTCAACCAAACTCTATTTCATTCTGTCCTTTCCCTTCCCTGTGTATTTACATGGGCTCTCATCCTGCAATCCCTCCTCATCTTTGCCTATTAGAATCCTTTCTGTTCAAGGCCCACATCAGGCACCAGATCTCTCATGAAGATTGCCCTGATCTAACAGGCAGGAATTGATTTCTCCCTCCTCAAATTTATTACTGTATCCTTATTTTGTCTCTACAAATTTTACTTTGTAGCACACATATTTGGTTGTCACATCTACTCCCACTAGATTCTAAGTTCCTTGAGGGGAAGAATTGTTTTTCTATCTAGTACATCTAGGTGAAACAGTGGATAGAACGCTGAACCTGTAATCAGGAAGACTCATCTCCCTGAGTTCAAATCCACCCTCAGACATTTACTAGCTATGTGACCCTGGGCAAGTCACTTAACCCTGTTTACCTCAATTGAAAAATGAGCTGGAGAAGGAAATGGCAAACCACTCCAGGACCTTTGCCAAGAAAACCCAAACGAGGTCATGGAGGGTCAAAGACAACAGTGTCTTATACATACTGGGCATGAATACAATTATGTTAAATTGCACTTGTGCACAATACCTGACAATTATGCAGCATTTAATGGTACATAAAGCGCATTATATACATTATCTCACTTAATCCTTACAAATATGTAAGGTAGATACCAAAGGTATTATTTCTATATTTTACAGGAATGGAAACTGAGGTGAAAAGAGGCTAAGTGATTTTCCTATGGTAACATGCTTGTAAATGTAAAAATAAGGCTTTTCCAGTCTGAAAGTAAAAGTATGAATAAGAGATAAGGTCTGGACCAGTGATTTTTTTTAAACATAGGGGACTCCCAGAGGAAGAAACTCCCTCTACCAATGCAGGGCATGCACGTTCTCTGAAACCTATAATCTTAGAATGTTGCCCAGAACTCTGAGAAGTGACTTGTCCAGGGTCACACAGATCACCTGTGTCAGAGGCTGGTCTTGAACTCAAGTCTCTCTGATTATGAGAATAGCTCTGCTACACAGTGATCTTTCTCTCAAGTAATAGGAACAATAACTGGTATTTATACCTTTAAATAGTACTTTACATGCATTATTCCATTTGACCTCATGCGCTTTCTACTATACCGTAACATATCCTAAATCTTACCGTGTCAGTCCTCTCTGATCAAAGCTCTTCAATAACTCATGTGTGCCTTTTGCTAAAAGTCATACCTCTTAATCAAGTATTTAAGATCCTCCATAATCTGTCTCCACCCTACCTTTCCAACCCTGACTCACATCACTCCTTTCTTTATACTCTATGCTATCCTTGGCATAGAGGTGGCACAGGGGATGGAGTTCTGGGCCTGGAGTCAGGAAGACCTAAATTCAAATCTGACCTGAGACACCTAGTAGCTATTTGACCCTAGGTAAGTCACTTAACCTCTGTTTGCTTCAGTTTCCTTCACTATAAAATGGAGACACTAATAAGAATTACCACACAGGATTATTGCAAGGATCAAATGCAAAGAGCTTTGCAAGGAGCTTAACACAGAGCCTGACACAGCGAAGGCACTTAATAAATGCTTACTCCCTTTCCCCTTGTATTGTAATCAGACTGGACAATTCACAGTTCCTCATACAGACTTAGTTTATTCCTACCCAAATGTCTTTCTTCATGTCTTCCCCTTTCACCTGCCAACTCAGCTTCAGCAAAAAATGAATTGCCATCTATCCTTTAAAATCTGCCTTCTTCAATGAATCCTTCCCCAGTCCTTCCAAACTGTAACTAAAACCACACACAGCACTTGGCTCGTACTGTGTGTGTGTGTGTGTGTGTGTGTGTGTGTGTGTGTGTGTGTGTGTGCGCGCGTGTGTGCTTGTGCGTGTGTGTGTGTGTGTGTGTGTGTGTGTGTGTGGAGAGAGAGAGAGAGAGAGAGAGAGAGGGAGAGTGAGTGAGTGGCGGGGGGAGAGATAAGCAATTAGTAAATATCCTTAGTAAATAACATTGACCATTTTCTACTCTAATGACATGTGATTGTGGCTTCCTACTGGACTGCCAACTCAGAGTACAGGTCATAGTTTCTTATTTAAACTCTGTATGTCCTCATGCACCTAATAAAGGTCAATAATGGAATTCCACTGTCTCTGAATATCTAATGATGAGTATCCTTTACAGGACAATGGAAAGGTGCATGGCAAGTATAAGCAGGCTGCCACACATAACCAACGAGAAATTCTCAAGAAGAACAGAAAGGAAGGAATCGTATAACAGGAAGATAGATACAATGCAGTGAGTGAGGTATGATGGGGGGCATCCAGAGTGTTCCACAGGTACCTTACAATGTTGGGAGAGAATGAGGAAGTTCTCCAGCACCTCACACAGACCCACAGGAGGAATTTTGGGAGAATGTGGACAAGAGTCACACAGGATGGGCTGGAAGCAGGTTGGCCCCCACTCTTTTTGAGACATGGACAATAGATGTAAAGCACTATATTAGACCATGTATTAGACTGTACCGTGGAGATACAGAAATTATCCTTCTCTCAGAAAGCCTACAATCAAGTTGGGTAGAGAAATATCTACTGTTCTGTGTCATGTGGATTTCTCTTTGCATGGACAACGATGAGGGCAGCAGAAAGAGCTCTCCAGATGGAGGGATTTCTGAAAAAACTAGATGAAGACCATCAACTAGATCCTGCCACTGGGCATCCTAAATCTAGATGACTATTTTTTATCTGAGTTAACATGGATTGCTTGCCCAATACCAAACTAAGCCCCATAATTTGTCTTTTTTTGTTACCTCTTAGGGCTGCTTTTTATCTTTCTTATTCTTCCTATTTTTGGTCCTCTAATCCCCATAACTCAATGGGGTGGTTATTGAACTTGGTTTGTTTACTTAGAGATCCTGACCCTCCCACTACTCTCTTCCTACAAGAATCTTGAGAGGAAATCCCTGTGCTTCCAACCCCAGTCTATCCCTAAACCAGGAAAGATTCAACAATCATCATTATGGTCATCACTCATTCAGCCTCTCTCCCCACCAGCTTTACACAAACACAATAAACTGATCTCCTCAACTTTTAAGCTAAGTTTATGAGGAGATAGTTTTTATGCAGCTAAGGGGTAGAGTGGCAAGAGTGTTGCATGGGGAGTCAGGAAAGTTTGAGTTTGAATCCTACATCACACACTGACTAGCTGTGTGATCCTGACCAAGTCACTTAAAATCTTTTTTTCCACATCTGTTAAGTAGGGATAATAGTAGTATCTACCTGACAAGGCTATTGTAAGGATGAAATGAGTTAACATATGCAAATACTTGGGAAAAGTTTTATGTCTTTATATATCTGGCTGCTACTGTTGCTGCTGCTACTACTTTGTTCAGTCATTTTTCGGTCACATCTTACTCTTCGTGATCCCATTTGGGTTTTTCTTGGCAAAGATACAGGAGTAGTTTGTCATTATCTGTCTAGCACATTTTACAAATGAGGAAATTGAGGCAGACAGGGTTAAGCTACTTGCCCAGGATCACACAGCTAGTACATGTCTGAGGCTATATTTGAACTCAGTTCTTCCTGATTCAAAGTCTAGCACTCTATCCATTGTGCCTCCTAGCTGCCCTACTCCTAGTCCTACTCTATTACTCCTACTATTATCATTATTCATTATTATTATCATTATGTATATAGCCCATAGTAGTACAAAGTAGACAGAGACCCTACTGGACTGATATAAACATGTAAGAATAAAATAGAAAGAATAAGCCTTTACAACCTAGAACTGATAAGAGATTTTCTAATGTTTTACATCATTAGCTATATTAACACAGAACTGAATGAGCTATTAGTAGGAATGTGTAAATTGCAAATTAAAACAGACACAGTGAGAATCTGGAATTGGCAGTGTGTTCTCTTTGATTAAATGCCTGGATTACTGTTGTGGAGGAAAATGAGGGTAATATTTTATTTAACTCAAATTTCTGCAGAACTTAGCTAGCATTTGGAATGGAATGCACATTTGCAATGAAAGAAGAAAAATAACATAATGTATAAATTCAGAATAAGTAGAAATGGATTTCTATCAAGCAATCATGTAATTTAATCTAACAAGGACTCCACAAAAAGCCTTTAATAAAGGCCAAAAAATCACCAAGCCTTGGGGCAGTCTAATGTACTTACTCCCAAATAATAAAGTACTTTGTATTAATTATCAAAAGCATGTCTTAACCTACCAGAAAATGATACTTGTATTCTAAGAATAAAATTGAGGGGAAAATCCAATCTAAGTCAGCAACCTTTTGAAAGAGTGGATTAACTATTTTATGAAAAACTTTTTAAAGCATATAACTTGAATATAATAATTTTTGCCTAGTAGTGCGATTATATATAAATAGCTAAGCTGGTAGGAATGACCCAGGCTAGAGGTGTTAGAGTTCTTTTGGTGAATGGCCAAAAGAGTGTTCTTTCCATTCAAAAAAATGCCCACCATGCCAATAAAGAGGCAAATGGTAGCATTATTATGGACCATCAACAAGGGATACTTTGGGTAAATAATGAGTATCCTGTAAATATCATCATGGCCTTCATCAGTGCTGATCACAATTCCTCCAAGACTCGTCCTTTAACTCTTGATATGATCTTTCTATTAATCTTCCATAGAGCATGTATTTAACATTCTAGAGTTTTTTTTTCTGTTTTTCTTTTAATCTTTCTTTGATATCATTGAAGTGTTTTGGTGATTCATGAATCATTCATCTCTCTCACCAGTGGAATAGTCTACCTCTTTCTCTGGTCATATATATCTTTGATGTTATTTCTATGAAGTTTATTGTGCACCAGCGATCATTTTTAATGTGCTCCAATCCACTGCCATCTATAATGCATCTTTTCATTGTCCGAAAATTTTACTACATCTGATATCTTAGTGTTCTATAATTTGGAACTATATAACATTACCAGGAAAATATTGGTTTTATGTGGGTTTTTGCAACCCTTGATTCTTGAATTCATTGCACTTTTCCAAATGTAATCTAATCTAATCTAATCTCCTCCTCTGATTAAATTCTAGGCCCAGATCATTGTACATCTGCAGCATTGGCTTAAGATATACACGCTAATGAATTAAGTGAACTTCATGTCCAATTGCATATTGCAATCTAGACAATATGTGTTTTTCATCTGCTTTATTTTCATGATGTGAAAAGCTAGGCTAATCCCATTGAAATGACCACAGATCCTAATAAAGAGACCAGTGGTATTCTAGGGCTAGATACAATTAGTGTGGTGTCAGTTTCAATGGCAGAGAGAGAACCTTATCAACAGGAAATCCTTCTATCTTGACTCTACTTGGGATGTCTATAAAAAGACCAGAAAAAAACTTATGTGGCTACATTTCTCATTTCTTTATGCTTCATTTGACATTCAGTATATCACTGAACAAAATTAGCTCTGTAACTCATCTGTCATAACATCTTGCATGATTTTAACATGTGTGGGAAACAATATATTTAAAGATAGCTTTTCAGGCTGCACTTTGTTCTGCCCAAATGTTTTATTTATTTCCTTCTTCCTTTTCCTTCTTTCTTCCCTCCCTCTCTCTGTTCCTTCCTTCCTTCCTTCCTTCCTGCCTTCCTTCCTTCCTTCCTTCCGTCATTCCTTCCTTCCATCCACGTTTCTTCCTTCCTTCCTTCCTTCCTTCCTTCCTTCCTTCCTTCCTTCCTTCCTTCCTTCCTTTCTTTCTTTCTTTCTTTCTTTCTTTCTTTCTTTCTTCCTTCCTTCCTTCCTTCCCTTCCTTCCTTCCTTCCCTTCCTTCCTTCCTTCCTTCCTTCCTTCCTCTTCCTATCCTTCCTTCCTTCCTCTTCCTTCCTTTCCTTCCTCTCCTTCATCCTTCCTTCTTTTCCTTCCTTCCTTCCTTCCTTCCTTCCCTTCCTTCCTTCCTTCTCTTCCTTCCGCTTCCTCCTTCCTTCCTTCCTTCCTTTCGCCTTCCTTCCTTCCTTCCTTCCTTCCTTCCTTCCTTCCTTCCTTCCTTCCTTCCTTCCTTCCTTCCTTCCTTCCTTCCTTCCTTCCTTCCCATAAATGAACACACAATGGGCACAATGGACTCTCATATTCTCATTACCTCTTCTTCAAGCATGTAACTACAAAGTTGTGGTCTTCTTTAGTTCACAAAAACTTACTGACCCCTTCACCAAACTTATTCCCACTATTCGCATAGACCGTTTTCCTATCTAAAGATTTTGTAGAGATAATCAATCAATAAAAATTTATTAAGCACCTACTGTATACTACACTGTGTTAAGTGCTGGGAACACAAAAAAGGCAAAAGGACAGTCCTCTACCTCAAGGAGCTTACAATATAATGGGAGAGATATCATGTAAACAAACATATACAAAGCAAGATATATACAAGATAAATCGGAAATAATTAACAGAGCGAATAAGAAAGTAGTCAAAAGAGTTTATAGTTGCCAATGCCTTCTAAGTCACCTTTGTGTGGGAAAACTACTGGTAATGTTTTTTTTTTCAATTCTTTTGGAGTCCTTTCCTCTTTGAGATACCTTGAAAATTGATTCCTGAGAATTTTTATAATTGTACCATTTTTAGCATAGATTTCTTCAGTATATATTTTGTGAAGTCCAACTAGTCTTCCCAAGTTTATCTTTCTATGTGTCATTGCCACTTTCAACAAGAGATGTAATAAACAAATTATTTTTAACTGGAAGAAAAAAGCCATAAAATTTACTTTATCATAACAACACATGTCCTTTTCCAAAATTTTCTATGTGTGCTTTCCTTCCAAAGTAGATGTTGATACTTCTTACTAGTCCTTCCTTCACATTTGCATATATCTCCTGGGTAGGATACTGTAGTATACTAGGGGAGGAAAACACCTCTAAACTCAATAGTTAGAGGATCTGGGTTTGAATTGTGCATCTATTACTATGCTTTTGTGATTTTGGGAAGTCTCTTCACTTCTTTGAATTTTTTATACCAACCTCACAGATCTCTTCTTGAAAATAATATGAGGTAACACATGTGAAAGTATTTTATAAATTCTACATTTTAAATAGAAGATATTGTTTCTCCCCTTTCTTTCTACTAAAATCACTCAAATGTTAATTGTATCAATTCTAGAGACAGCTGCTTCTGGTGAAATTTTTATGAAATCAAAATACTTGTTCCTTTTTGTTCTTGCCAGAGTAGGCATCCTGCTGATGCTATGACTGTGCTCAGCTTACATATCACAGAACCATGGGTTCTTAGTGAAGGAAAGATCACCTATGCTAGGTCATACTTGATTAGGAATGAGTTATTTCAGTCATGTCTGACTCTTTATGACCCCATTGGGAGCTTTCTTGGCAAAGATACTGGAGTGGTTCACCATTTCCTTCTCCATCTCATTTTATAGATGAAGAAACTGAGGAAAACAGGGTTAAGTAACTTACTCAGGGTTCCCACAGCTAGTAAACGTCTAAGGCCAGATTTGAGCTGCAGAAGATGAGTCTTCTAGACTATAGGCCTGGCACTCTCTCCACTGTGCCATCTAGCTGCCCTGTTTATACATAGTTGTTTGCAAACTTTCTCCCTTATTAGACTGTGAACTCATAGAAAGCAGGGACTGCCTGACATTTTTTGTATCCCCAGTACTTACCACGGCAACAGACACATGGTGGACACTCAACAAATGTTTATTGATTGACTGACTTCCTCTTTGCATTTTTTCCTAGTGGTCCCATTTCTGATATCTGTAGCCTGGCCAAGGCCAAATGCAGCAGGACTGTGACCTTGGTTTCTATTTTCTCACCTTAGAATTCTACTTGCCTTTCAATGGACATGAATGACTTCATGAAGGGGCCCTAAAGTCACAGGATTTTGATCTGGAGGGGTACAAATCATATAGTTCAACCCCTTCACTTAAAGATGAGGGATGCCCAGAGAACATTATTTGTCTAAAGTGACAGGTTTTCATTGTACTACAAATATTAAGTGAACACCTATCTGTAATGGTAATGTGAATTTGAAGATCTTTCCCACCCATTAATAGGCCCACATGACTTGCTTACGTCACAGGAAGCCTAAGTCACATGTGATGGGACGAGGTTGCTGAAGGAGAGGAACAGGAAAGGGTGAAGTAGGAAATGCTCAAAATGAGTTACAACTGTGGTAGAAGGAGGCAAGGAGTGGCAAGTGTGGCAAGGAGTGAGCTAGGATTTGTGAGTATTGGTGAGAAGGCTCCAGAAGGGGAAAAGGCTAATGGGATGGCGAGGCTCCATGCTGTGATATTGTGTCTTAAGTTCCTTGCTGCTACGATGAAGTGGGCTCACTGGTTTTGGGATTTGGTTGCTGCTTGGATGGGTTGGACTTCCTGGTTTTGGGATTTGGTTCTTTGGTGTCTGAATAAATGTTTTGCTTCTTCTACCTTCTATATGGAGAATCTCTTATATTTTGCGATATAGAACTACACAGGCATATTCACAATTATTGCTGATGTTGTGACTATTGCCTTGCTGATAATACATTATCATGTATAAAGCATTAGGCCAGATGCTGTGATGAAAAAGACATACCCTCTAGTCAGGGAATTACTGCATATTAGGTTGTAAATAATATGCAATAAAAGTATGTTGTGAAAAGAGCACTAGACTTGGGGTTAGGAGACCCAGGTTCAAGTCCAGTATGGCTCTTATTAGCTTCTGATTTCAGATAAGTCACTTGACTCCTCTGGTCTTCAATTTTCTCCTCTGTAAGATGGGAGTTATAATGCTTATACTAGCTACCCACAAGGTTCTGAAAGAAAATCACTTTGTAAATCTTTAAGTGCTATGTAAATATGAATGATTTGAGTATATTGATATAATCATATAAATATGAATGATATAGGTATATTATATCTCAAATGTTTACATGGTTTTGAATAGAAATCCATAGTTTTTCTAATAAAGAAAGTTTTTTATTGTCCCATGCCTATAGAATTCCCTTCGGATTCCTTCCTTTATCTTATTCTATCATTTTTCTAAGACTCAACAGAGTTGGCTGTTATTTGCCACACTGACACTCCTTGTACTTGATCACTTCTATCCCATCTAAATAGACTCTTCCAATTTTTCCTTGGTTTTCTACTATTTGTTTTCCATTTTCTTCATATTTTCTATCAATACATTTCATTAATTTCTTCTACTGAAAACGAAACCTCTGTTGTTCTTTCTTAATTCTCTGTGTACTTCTGCTAAATCTGCTAGCTACTGAAAAAAAAGTCTTTTCACTACTATCCCTTTTTTCAAATATTAGATCCCACAATCCTTACTTTTTCTTATATATTTGCACACAATTTTATGGGCCCAATGCCCATCCTGTCTTCCCCTGCTTCCATTCACTTGTGCCTGCCATTCTTCATGGCCAGAATGGATTCCTTTCCTATCTTCACATGTTAAAATACTTCCTTTCCAGGCCCAGTTCAATGGCTATTTTCTCCCTGCTATCTTCCTGCCCAGAAAGAGTTTATCCCTCTCTCTCCGAGTATTAAATTTTCTGTTTGACGTCCACTATTCATGCATCACATTCTAACCTTGTAGTATAAACATTTGTGTATGTCTTCCTTCCTCCCCACAGAGTCCCTGCCTCCTCCTGACCCCTGACTTTGAAATTTGACCCCTTTGAATTCCCATCATTTACCACTGTGCATTTAGCCTACTAGGTACATAATGCACACTTTAATTTCTTTTTTAAAACAATACATTATTATTTATGTTGAACATTCTTTTATTTTTACATTTCGAGTTCCAAATTCTCTCCCTCTCACACCTTTCCCCACCTACTTAGAAGGCAAGTAATATGACATCAAAAATACATGTGAAATCATGCAAAACATATTTCCATATTAGCCATATTTTTTTCTTTTTTTTTAAATTTATTTATTTATTTTTCGTTTACCACACACGGTTCTACATAGTTTTGAGTTCCAGATTTTCTCCCCTCCCTCCCCAAGACGGCATGGAATCTCATATAACTGTCATGTATAACTTCGCATTGAATTAATTTAAGCACTAGTCAAGTTGTGGAGAAGAATTTTGACCAATGGAATGAATCATGAGAAAGAAGAAACAGAACCAAAAAAAAAAAAAAACCCAAAAACAAGAACAAAAGAGAAGCAAAAAGAGGTGAGCATGTAGTGCTCCCCAATCTGTATTCAAACTTCATAGTTCTTTCTCTGGATGAAGATAGCATTCTCCATCGTGAGTCCCCTGGAGTTGTCCTTGCCCCTTAGGTTGCTGAGAAGAGCGCAGTATGTCAGGGTTGGTCCTCACGGAATCCATATATCTGTGGCTGTGCACAACGTTCTCCTGGCTCTGCTCCGCTCACTCAGCATTATGTCGTGTAGGTTTTTCCAGGTTGTTATGAAGTCTGCATCATCTCCATTTCTTATGGTACAATAGTATTCCATCACCTTCATATACCACAGCTTGTTCAGCCATTCCCCAATTGATGGACATCCCTTTGATTTCCAATTCTTGGCTACCACAAAAAGAGCTGCTATAAATATTTTTGTACATGTCCTTTTCCCGCTTGTGTGATTTCTTTGGGATACAACCCTAGAAGTGGTATTGCTGGGTCAAAGGGTATGAACATTTCTATAGCCCTTTGGGCATAGTTCCAAACTGCTCTCCAAAATGGCTGGATCAGCTCACAACTCCACCAGCAATGCAACAATGTTCCAATTTCCCCACATCCTTTCCAGCATTTATCATTTTCCTGTTTTGTTATTTTAGCCAGTCTGACAGGAGAGATATGGTATCTAAGAGTTGTTTTGATTTGCATTTCTCTAATCAGTAGTGATCCAGAGCATTTTTTCATATGCCTACAGATAGCTTTAATTTCTTCCTCTGAAAACTGCCTGTTCATATCCTTTGACCATTTCTCAATTGGGGAATGGCTTGTATTCCTATATATTTGGCTCAGCTCCCTGTATATTTTAGAAATGAGGTCTTTATCAGAGATACTAGTTGCAAAGATTTTCTCCCAATTTTCTGCTTCCCTCCTAATTCTTGTTGCATTGGCTTGTTTTGTACAAAAACGTTTCAATTTGACAATCAAAATTATCCATTTTGCATTTTGTAATGGTCTCTATCTCTTGTTGGGTCATGAATTCTTTACTTCTCCACAAATCTGATAAGTAAACTATTCCTTGCTTTCCCAAATTACTTATAGTATCAGCTTTTACTCCTAAATCATGAACCCATTTTGACTTTATTTTGGTATATGGTGTAAGATGTTGGTCTATGCCCAGTTTTTGCCCTACCATTTTCCAATTTTCCCAACAGTTTTTGTGAAATAGTGAATTATTAGCCCAGAAGCTGGCCTCCTTGGGTTTATCAAAGAGTAAATTGCTAAACTTGTTGATTTCTCCTACTTGTGTACCTATCCTATTCCACTGATCCACACCCCTGTTTCTTAACCAGTACCAGGCAGTTTTGATGACTGCTGCTGTGTAGTACAGTTTAACACCTGGTGTGGCTAAGCCACCTTCTCTAGCATGTCTTTACATTAATATCCTAGATACTCTAGACCTCTTGTTTTTCCAAATGAATTTTGTTATTATTTTGTCCAGCTCAGTAAAAAATTTTTTTGGTAGTTCGATTGGTATGTCACTGAATAGATAGATTAATTTAGGTAAAATTGTCATTTTTATTATATTAGCTCGGCCTAACCATGAGCAACTGATATTTTTCCATTTATTTAGATCTGATTTTATTCGCGTGAAAAGTGTTTCATAGTTATGTTCATATAGGCCCTGGGTTTGTCTTGGCAAATAGACTCCCAAATATTTTATAGTGCCTTCAGTAACTTTGAATGGAATTTCTCTTTCTATCTCTTGCTGTTGGGCTTTGTCAGTAATGTATAGGAATGCTGAGGATTTATGTGGGTTTATTTTATATCCTGCAACTTTGCTAAAGTTGTTTATTATTTCAAGTAGTTTTTTACTTGATTCTCTAGGATTCTCTAGATAAATCATCATATCATCTGCAAAAAGTGATAATTTAGTTTCTTCTTTTCCTATTCTAATTCCTTCAATTTCCTTTTCTTCTCTTATTGCTACAGCTAATGTTTCTAGTACCAAATTGAATAACATGGGTGATAATGGACATCCTTGTTTCACCCCTGATCTTATTGGGAAGGCAGAAGTAGTCAATGCATCCTTTTCAGATCATGATGCAATAAGAATCATTTTTAATAAAGTACCATGGAAAAATAAGCTAAAAACTAATTGGAAACTAAGTAATTTAATTCTAAAGAATGAGTGGGCCAAAGAACAAATCAGAGAAACAATCAATAATTTCATTCAAGAGAATGACAATAATGAAACAACATACCAAAACTTATGGGATGCAGCAAAAGCAGTTCTTAGGGGAAGTTTTATATCTCTAAATGCCTACATGAATAAAATAGGGAAAGAGGAGATCAATGATCTGGGCATACAGCTGAAAAAGCTAGAAAAAGAGCAAATTGAAAACCCCCAATTAAATACCAAATTAGAAATAATGAAAATCAAAGGAGAGATTAATAAAATTGAAACCAAGAAAACTATTGAATTAATAAATAAAACAAAGAGCTGGTTTTATGAAAAAACCAATAAGATTGATAAACCTTTGGCCAATTTGATTAAAAAAAAGAAAGAAGAAAATCAAATTACCAGTATAAAAAATGAAAAGGGTGAGGTCACCTCTAATGAAGAGGAAATCAAAACAATAATTAGGAATTATTTTGCCCAACTGTATGCCCATAAATTTGACAACCTTAGAGATATGGATGAATATCTACAAAACATAAACTGCCCAAGCTAACAGAGAAGGAAGTGAAATTTCTTAATAACCCCATATCAGAAAAAGAAATTGAGCATGCCATCAACGAACTCCCTAGGAAAAAATCTCCAGGGCCAGATGGTTTTACATGTGAATTCTATCAAACATTTAAAGAACAACTAATTCCAATACTTTGTAGACTATTTGGGAAAATAGGTGAAGAAGGAGTCCTACCAAATTCTTTTTATGACACAAATATGGTACTAATACCCAAACCAGGTAGAGTTAAAACAGAGAAAGAAAATTATAGACCAATTTCTCTAATCAATATTGATGCAAAAATTTTAAATAAAATATTAGCAAAAAGATTGCAGCAACTCATTATGAGAATAATACACTATGACCAGGTAGGATTTATTCCAGGAATGCAAGGCTGGTTCAATTTTAGGAAACCTATTAGCATAATTGACCATATCAACAACAAAACTAGCGGAAACCATATGATCATCTCAATAGACGCAGAAAAAGCCTTTGACAAAGTACAACACCCATTCCTATTAAAAACACTAGAAAGCATAGGAATAAGTGGAACCTTCCTCAGAATTATAAATAGCATCTACCTAAAACCAACGACAAGCATTATTTGTAATGGGGATAAACTAGCCATATTTTTAAAAGCAAGAAAAATAAGGCAAGAAAATTATACTTCAGTTTGCACTGAGTTCATTAGTTCTCTTTCTGTAGGTGTGTTGAGGGGGAAAAGAAACCCAGGGATGCAGGGATCCCAAACCAAAGTTCCCAGGGTGAGGCTACCTGGAATGAATTCACAGACCCAAGCCTTCTTTAAGTCAAGGAGGCAAATATTTATTACACTTTACAGCAGGCAAGGGTTCTTAGGGAACCTGCAACCATAAAGAGGGACAGGGGTAATTTTTTATAGAAGCTTTTAGAGGATTAAAGGGGAGGAGGACATGTCAGTTAGGTGTTTTGGGGTGGGATTAGGGAGTGGTTAAGGCATGGTTAAGGAGTGGTTTGGTTCTTAAAAGAACATGCACATTTAGTATCTACTGCACAGGTGTATTATCCATGTCATCTCTTATAGCATAATACTATGCCACCACAATCATATGCCATCACAATCATATGCCGCAATTTGTTCAGCCACTCCACAATTGATCAACATTCCCTCAATTCCAAATCTTTGCTACTACAAAAAAGCTGCTATAAACATTTTTGTCATATAGATCATTTTTCTTTTCCTTTAATCTCTTTGGGTTACGTACCTTTTAGTGGTATTGCTGAGTCAAAGTTGTATAGCCCATTGGGTGTAGTTCCAAATTGTTTTCCTGAATGGTTGGGCCAGTTCACTATTCCACTAGCACTTTATTAGTATACCTATTTTTCCCTTATCCCCTCCAGCATTTGCCATTTCTGATAGGTGAGGTGGTACCTCAGAGTAGTTTTAATTTGTGTTTCTCTAATCAATAGGGATTTAGAGCATTTTTTCATGTGATTATAGATAGTTTTGATTTCCTCTTCTGAAAACTCCCTGTTCATATCTTTTGACCATTTATCAATTGGGGAATGGCTCTTATTTTTATAAATTTCCCTCTTTTCTGTACTCAGTACATATATATGAAAAATGAGGTGTTCATCAGAGAAAATAGCTGTGAAATTTTTGATATTATTTCATTCTCTATGGTACCTTTCAGCAAAATGTAGTTTCCCTGATCATCTCTTTTAATTAGGTCTATTTTTGCTTTTGCTTTGTCTGAGATCATGATTATTACCACAGACTTTTTTTACTTCTTTTGAAGCATATTAGATTGTGGTACAGCACTCTCTGTGTGGTATATCTCTTTCAAGTGTGTCTCTTGTAAACAAAATATTGTTGGATTCTGATTTCTAATTCATTCTAGTATCTGCTTCCGTTTAGTGGATGAGTTCATCCCATTCACACTCACAGTTATGATTACTGTGTATTTTATCTTGTTATCCTCTCTCTGTGTCACTTTCTGTTTCTCTCTCTATGTGTGTGTATGTTTCTCTGTCTCTCTATTCTGTCCTCAAAAATCTATGTATATTTTGCTTCTAACCACTGACTCCCTTAATCTGACTTCTGTTTTGTCATTATCCCCCGTTCTCTTATCTTCTTCCCCTCCTATTTACCTATTGGGCAAATTACATTTCTGTACACAATTGAGTGCATGTGTATTCTTCCCTCTTTTAAAAATAGCATTTTATTTTTCCTCTAGTTACATGTCAAGAAGATTTTTAGTGATCATTTCTACAGCATTTTGAGTTCCAAATTTTTCTCCTTCCCTTTCTTCCCTCTCCTGAAAATGATGGGCAGTTTGATATAGTTTGTACGTATGCATGTTGATCCTTTACCCTTTTTTATGATCTCTTTAGGATACAGACCTCATAATGGTATTGCAGGATCAAAGAGTATGCACAGTATGGTTGCCCTTTGGGCATAGTTCAAGATCACTCTCCAGAAAGGTTCAGTCAGTTCACAACTCCACCAACAATGCATTAATGTCCCAATTTTCCCACATCTTCTCCATCATTTATCATTTTCCTTTATTCTCCCATCTTTGATCCAATTCCTATGAGAGTGAAGTCCAAGCATTGCCTCCCAACCCCCATTCTATTGCATGTTTTTTTTTTCAAATTGAATTACTTCTTTTGGGATTAACCATCCATATATGGTGAATTTATTAGCTTTATTATCTTCCATATTTCCTAATAGCAATTTCTCGAGATACTCACCTTTCAACTTCTTTCAATATCCTTCATGACAGAATTCAGACAAAGCTATGTCTTATAAGGCAAATCTACCTTAATTCCCTTTATCAGCAAGAACTATCATTTCCCTGCTACTTTCCTAGAACAATCACTTTGTTTTATGATATTCTAGAACCTCTGTTCCTACACCTTTTCCCTTCCCCCACCAGAAAATCATCTTCTTTATTTGTTCCCTTACTTCTGAAGTCTTTATTTAAAACTTTTTCCTATTTTTTCAAATATAGCACCAAGTTGCTTCCCTATACAGAGATGGGAAATGGAATGCTATGAATGAAGAACAACAACAAGCTGTTTTTGCCAGGCCTGGAGGGTTCATGAAAGGAGGAAATGTATGATAAAGCTGGAAAGACTGTTCAGAGCCAAGTTATGAAGGGCTTGTTAAACACATGAGGTATTATTTTATTCTAATGTAATAGAGAACCACAGGAGTTTTATGGAATCACAGATTCCATGCTAGAAAGGACATCAGAGGCTATCTAGTACAACCCTACCTTTTTGTAGATGAGGAAATCTAGACACAAGAAAGTTAAATTAACTTGTCCAAGGTCACATAGCTAGTAGAACCAGAGACAGAATTTGAACCAAGGTGATCTAACCCCAAGGTTTCCTCTTACCATGTGTAGTATTCAGTGATATCAGTTGCCCAGCTGTGTTGAGAGAGTTTGGATTAGAGAGGGAATAGACTTGTTCAGGGCCTTAAGTGGGAGTGGGACAGGAAAAGAACTGTGACTAGAGAGAGCAAAAAAGGACAGACACAAGAGATGTTGTTGAAGTATTATAGACAAGACTCGACTATTATATGGAGCAAGAATGACAGAAGAGTCAAGGATGACTTTGACTGTGAACCTAGGGTGACTGAAATGTTGGTGGCGTTCATAACAGAAATAGAGAAGTTCAGAAGAGAGATTGATTTTGGAGTGGATATATTAAATTCTACTTTAGACATACTGAGTTTGAGATGTCTATGGAGCCTCCAGTTTGAATTGTCTAATAGGCAGTTGATGATATGGAGCCATAATTCAGTAGAGTGATAAGGCTGGATATAAAGATCTGGGAGACATCTGCATAGAGAAGACAATTGAATCCATGAGAGAAGATGCGGAAGAGTAGAGAAAAGAGAAGAGTACAGTTAAGAAGCGGGATATGGGTGATGGTACAGTAAAGAAATGCCCAGGAGGAACACTAAGAGAGAGAACAGTGTTATGAAAACCCAGAGAGAACCCAAGTAGGAGGAAAGGGTAGTCATCAGTACCAAACACTGAATAGATCAAGATGGAAGAAGACTAAGAAAAGGCTATTAGATTTGGCAATTAATATGATGCTAGTAGCTTTGGAGAGAGTAGTTTCAGCTGAGGGGAAGCCAGACTGCAAGATACACATTCTTTTTGAGACAACACCATTTGGAGAACATTTAATTAAAGGGACAGAATACCCCAGCTATGCCATTAATAGCTAGCTTGGTGATAGAAATGACATCTTCAAGCCTCAGATTCCTCATTAACAAATGATGTTTAGTAAATTATTTTTAAAATAAATATTTTATTTATACCCTTTATTTTTTATATCTCCTATGTTTCTTGCCATTCTTCTCCTTATCCCAGAGAGCCATTTCTTATAGCAAAGAATAAAAAATAGGGGGGAGGGGGAAACAGTTCAGAAAAAAGGCTATCATATGAAAAAGTATGACATCATACCATATTTCACCACATAATCACTGCCACTGCATAATCATCACACCCTGTTTTTTTTTTTTACCTTCCATCACATAATCATCGCATGGTATAATTCTGTTCATCACACTGCTTAAAAGGTAAACAGAGAAGCAATGTATTCACCGGTGACATATGGATACACATTTATCTTGCTCACATTGTGAGCTGCAAGCCTAGAATTCTCAGTGCATATGCATTGTCAGTATTCAATTTCAATGTATATTCACAAGTATTCTGTGTATCCTAATCTTGTGCGCAAAACAGTTTAGTAATAAATGATTTTAAGTAATACCAGCACATTTTTTAAAGCTTCAAATAATGGTCACGCCCTACTTCTTCACTCAAAAAAATTGGCACAAAATCTGTGATGATGATACAGTGAAATACAGTATGCATATTCAACATTGATGGCCTCTATAATAAAGACAGGGAGGTTCCTTCTCCTAACTTCTCTGAGAACTGTCATGATAGTTTGATTTTATTTCAGTTTAAATTGTTTTAATTTTCTTTCCATTCATGTTATTGTATTTATTGTGTATTTTTTAAAAATCTAGTTCTCCTTACTTCACTTTGCATCCATCCATTCATAGGTCTTCAACATATAATATTCTATTACATTCCTAATAATAGCTCGTGTTTATGTAGTACTTTAAGGGATAAGTTCCATATTTTATGTCATTTAATCCTCACAACCACCCTATGAAGTAGGTGCTGTTACTAGGCCTTACCATATTTCCTCACACAATCGTTGATACTGTGTAATCGTTACATCCTATTTTTTTCAGTCCCAAAATTGATTTACAACTCTTCATCCTGTAAGCACTGCATGGTATAATTTTGTTCACCATTCCACTTAAAAGGTAAACAGAGCAGCAATATATTCATCAGTGACATATGGATACACATTTATCTCTCATGCATTGCAAGCTTTGAGTCTAGAATTCTCAGCCCACAAACATTGTCAGTATATTTCCAAAAGCCAACTTGCATGGCTTCTTTAGAGTACTGCAGTATTAATGGTATTGTCACTCAACCCAAATGAAGAGCCATGATTTTTAAGCAATACTGTCGCTTTTAAAAGCGTCACATAATGGTGGTGAAATACAGTATTTAACAGAAAAGGAAACTAAGGCTAAGAGAAGTTAAAATGATGTATCCAGGGTTATATAACTAATAAGTGTCTGAGACAGTATTCAAACTGTGGTCTTCTGGCCTCCAAGTCTGGCATTCTATCCGTTAAGCTACTTAGCTGCACCATGTTCCCCAATCAATGCCCTTGTTTCCAGTTCTTTACTACTATAGAGCATGTTTCTATAAAATTTGGGCTGTTTATGGAGTCTTTTTTATCATTGACTTCGGGAGATATGCCTAATAATCAGATCTCTGGGTCAAAAAAAATTTATTTTGTCATTTTCTTAGCACAATTACAAATTGCTTTCCATAATGATCGATCCAATTCACAGCTCTAACAGTGCGTTAGTGTCATGGACACTCCCACGTTGACTATAAGCTACTTTTGTCATCTTTTACTATTTGTTAGTTGTCAAGTGAAAACAGACTTGTTTTTATTTTTATTTTTTTTATTATTGGTGATTTGGAGTATTCTTTCATATGTTTGCTAAATAGTTAAGTACTTATATATTGCGGATCCCCCGATTTCCTAATTTCCACATTTGCAAAATAAGGAAGTTAGACTAGACTATTTTAATGGCCCTTTAAGCTCTAACATTTTGTGATTTCAGGACCCTTTCAGTTAAATTTAGTTCAATTCAACTCTCCTCACAGACATTCATAAAACACTGTGGTCTGTATTTCAGAAAGAAGCAAAAAAATTTTGTGCATTAGATAATGAAATAAGAATGAGTGACTGTGACCAGTTCATAGTGACAGTGACTCTCTCCTGCGTGCATGCGAATGAAGCTGTAGGAGATATTATTGCAGCAGGCTGCCCCTTCAGGATCACTTACAGGTCAGTCTCATTTCACATTGACAAACACATCTATCTGAACTTATCTACTCTGGGACATGGGACACTCATTCCATTTGGAATTTTTAAATGTTGGGGTACGGTGGAGGATAGATTTTGCCCCATAATGGACAATCTGTCTCCTATATATAAGGTATTTGCTCTCTTGATAGAGTTGGTGATGAGTGATATTGAACTAAATATGTTCTGGGTTTCAATACCAAGTATGAGCCTCTCTTCCACACTGCATACTTGAAATGCTCCTCTCATTATTCGGGCCTGCCCTTGATTCAGTAATACACTCAGTGAGACAATATAGTAGCATCAGGGATTCACGCTGTGCTCAGAACTGACAAGGGCTCACTGAGGGATGGCAGGCACCTTCCCAAACACATGGAGGGTGCCTCCATCTGTACATGAACCAGACATTTTTGACCTCTGACTCCATAATACATCTTGTTCACCATCCACGAGAACAATTCTTTTCTATTTTTTATCTTAATTGTTCCTCTTCAGTGTGGGCTGCAGATGGAAATCCAGTCAGAAAAATACAAATCTGAGAGAAAGAAAGAAATATTTTCACATTTTTTTTCTCCCCTACAATACACTTTTGAATTGAACAGGACTGGAAGTATTTGTCAAAAGTAATCAGGCTCTTGGGAAAGAGAGATAGAGCCTGCTTTCACAATCCCTGTATATAGGGCCAGAGGGTCAGATATGTACCCTTTGTCTTTTGCATCCCTGATGTACGTTTGTACACCTTGGCTGATATTCACAATGTGTCACTTCTTTTTTGTTTACCTCAAAGGAGATCTCTCATAAATGCCAGCAGTTTGTATTAGTCACTTTTTCTTCACTCTACCAGCACCATCAAGGAAGAGATTTGTTTGTTTTTGCTTCAGTGAGGCAAATGCTTCTTTACTTCTTATCCTCATCTAAGCAACATACTTGGATGCCTTGAATCCATACTAATGAGGCTACACTTTAAAAGGGTGCCTTGATGAGGAGGTATTTTCCTTTTAATGTTATAGGAGGAAAGGTTTGCATTCCTTATTCCAGAATCACCTGACACCCTTACCCTTAAGGTACTTGCAACTCCCACTTCTATCTCCCTGTTATCTAACAATGAACCAACAATCATTTATCAAGCACTTATCATGTGCCAGACAGTGTACATATCACACTTTTTAAATAACAGTATCTTGCTTCCCACTCATCTCTCAGGTTACCTAGGAAGTGTCCATCTCACCTAGGCTGGAAGAGCAGGGATCACTCTCAGGCTGAAATCACTACTTATTGGCACAGAGGCTCCATTTCCAACCTGGGATGATTCACTCCTTCTTAGGCAACCTTGACTGCTCTCCCCTCAACATCCCATCCCAGAGGCTCACCATATTGATGCTAAATTTAGTATGGACACCCTATTGGAATTACATGCTGCAGCTCAGAATTCCTGAATTTGAGAGATCTCTCAGTTCCAGTCGCTTCAATAGCTAGGCTATAGGCTTGTGCCACCAAACTTGGGCCCTTTTCCAAATCACACTTGGATCAGGATGCCCACACTACATCCTGACAAATTCTGAAGTTATATGAGTACATGAGTTGCTTCACCAACTAGATCCTCAGGTAGATTGCACATTCATTGAAGGTCAGGGACAGTTGTCTCTTCTTCTTTCTTCTTCTTTCTCCTCCTCCTCCTCCTACTGCTCCTTCTTCTTCTTCTTCTTCTTCTTCTTCCATGACTAAACCATGTCCTCTTACATAAATAAGTGCTCCCTGTGGCAGGAGGTTGATCCATTCAAAAGTGTTCATTACATACCACACCAGTTAGATGGTGTCCCTTTGTTTTTTATCCCATTTGCTTAGATCCTACTAAGTATGATTTTCCTCTTGAATTATTTCCTGTGTCCACCTGCTCATCTGACATTTCTCCTGACTGTTTCAGAGACTCTGGGTCCACAGTGTCCCTTCTTGAGTAAGCTATTGATACATTTCCAGGTATAATTTCTCCACTAGACTACTCATGGCCTTATCCCTGAACATCACAGTCTGGTCAGCAGTTTTGTGCAGAACATGCCTTTTGTTTTAATCCTTCCCCTAGCAACACTAGATCAATCACTGTTGACTAAATCAGGGCTTCTTAAACTTTTTCTACCCATGACACCTTCAGTGCTTCTTAAACTGTGGGTTGTGACCCACAGTTTAAGAAGCACTGAAAATGACTTAAATGAGATTAATTGAGCTACCATTCACAGAGAACACCTATAAAATAGAGCCCAAAGAAATTTGGATTTTGGCATGGGCCTTTGTGTTGAACAATGTTTCATAAAGTTCCAAGAATCTAATTCAAGAACCATCACTGGGAATGCAAGTACAAAAAAATGAAACAAGCTCTATTCATATACTAACATTAGGATGTAAATAAGCTTACATTCTAATAGAGGAGACAACATAAAATGCATACAGCTTAAATAAAGAATTATTAAATATAGCTTATAATGTAGTTAAATACAAGGTAGTTTGGGAGCATGGTGTTTGCAGTTGGGGGGGAGCTTAAAAAAGACTTCATGCAAAAGATGGTGTCTGAGCTGTATCTTAAAGCAATAGAGGATAAGGAAAGGATGAATTCCAGGCATTGGGGATGGTCAATGAGAAAAGGCTAGTTTCCCTGGATCATAGAGTCCACGAGAAGAAATACCATCAAATGAGTTTGAGAAGATAAGCTGGGACCAGTTTGTGTAGGCTTTAAAACGCTAAACAGAGAGCTTTATCTTTTATTCTAGAGGAAGTAGGAAGTTGCTGGAAATGGTTGAGTAGGGGAGTCACATGGTCAGATATACATTTAAAGAAAATTAATTTGGCAGCAATTTCTAAGGATGGACTAGAATGGGGGAGAGACTTGAGTCAGAAACATCAAATAGAAACCTGTTACAATAAGGTAAAGACCCTATTGTAACCTTCAATGAATGTACAATCTGCTTGAGGAACTAATTGGTGAAGCAACTCACATACTCATATAACTTCAGAATTTGTCAGGATGTAGTGTGGGCATCCTGATCCAAGAGGTAAAGAGGTCGTGAACTGAGACAACACCTATATGAATGAAGGGATCAAATGCAAGTGATATTGTATAGCTAGAAATGGTAGGGCTTGGCAATTGTTTGGATATGTGGAGTGAGAAAAAGAAAGGACTCTGGGATAATGCCAAGATTATGAACCTGAGATAATAGAAAGATAGTGGTGCCTTTCACAAAAACAGGGGAACTTGGAAGAGAGAATGATTTAAGGGAGTGATAATTGGCTCAGTTTTATATTTTTAAAATTTAGAATAACTCTGGGACATGCAATCTGAAGAGTCTAATGGGCAGTTGGCCCTGCTCAATTGAAGTGCAGGGGAGAAACTTGAGCTTCATATCTCATCGAATAGTTGTTTCTCTCCATTATCAGTATGTCTGTTTACGTCAACCTAAGCTCTCTTTGTATTGTATCAAATCTTTCTACTATCCTGGAAATCCTCCTATGGATACTCTCAAATTTTTCAAGTTATTCTTAAAATAGGATACAAAGAACCAACTCAAAAGCCTACATGTTACCATGACAGAGTGCAGCAAGATTGTTGCTTTCCTGTTCTAGGTCCTATGTCCTTGTTAATGTAACCTAGTATCCTGTTAGCTTTTCTGGTTGGCCGGCTATAATGGGGATGCATATTGAATTTAGAGTCTACCAAATTCTTCAGTCTCTTTAACATAAACTGATATACATATATGTATATATATATATATATATATGTGTGTGTGTGTGTGTGTAGAAGTGTATATATAGCTGGATATACATGTATATATGCATATGCGTACACTTACGATATATTTGTGTACATACATGCATATATATGCACATGTGCATGTATGTGTATATATGTAGATCAATATATAGATATGTCTATATCTCTATAGATAGCTAGAAAATATATATGTGTATGTATGTATGTATATATGTATATATGTTTATATGTGTATGTGTGTGTGTGTGTGTGTATATATATATATATATATATATATATATATATATATATATATATACATATATGGGGGGGGAGAGAGAGAGAATTTTTATCATTTACCATTTCCTGTGTGAGGTGTTACATTTCTTCAATTCAATTTCATTTTGTTAAATGTTAGTCTGGCTAAGTCATTTGGATTTTTATTCTAATGAAATGTTTTTGGAAATTTGGTAAGCGTGCCATCCATACCCTCATCCAACACCTTGATAAAAATCTTAAAGAGAACAAACTCAGGGACAGAGAGAACCCCACATTATTCCACTGGAGATCTCCCCGTTCACCCCCGATTGACAGAGATCTCAATCACTGCTCTTTCATATTGAATCCAAATCATTGTAGTATGGTTTTATTATAACATACATGTCAACATAATTTCTAATTATAAGTTGAGACTACTAATTGGTATGTTGAAATCTAGGTATTTTGTACCTATGGAATGATTGTAATTTGCCATTCAAGTTATCCTATCAAAAAAGGAAACGTTAAAATAACATGATCCATTCTTGGGGAAAAGATACAATATCTCAGTGATCATTCATTCTCTAAATGCTTATGTACCAGCCTTTTAGTAGTATATTCTAAAATTTCACAAAAAATCAACACTAAATTCTCTGGCCTTTAGTTTGAATATTTTGCCTTCTTTACATTTTTTAAACCAGAGGTAAAATTTTATAGTAGATAGAGAGCTGGCCTTGGAGCAAGGAAGACCTGGGTTGGAGCCCTGTCTCTGAACTAGCACTGTCACCTTGGGCAAGTCATTTAATCTCTCATTTTAGGAAACTATCTAAGAATCTAAAATTGTGGAGAAGGTGTTTACCTGCATTGGGAGAAAGAATTTCTTCCTCTCAGAGTTCCTTGTGTCAGTGAAATAACAGGAACAATTCCATACCCTTTTTGGAAATTGGGACAATGGTTTTCTGTCTTGGTTCTGTGATGTTTCACTTGTTTAACATAGTTTTTTAAAGAGCAACGACGCCAGCTGAATAATAACCAGTTCTCAGTATCCTGTGATATCATTTACTTGCTGGTTCCCTTGACTTATTTAATTTAGCTGAATGTTTCTGCTTCTTCCTTCAAATTCCCTCTTTGTCATCTTTCATCTGTCCTTCCCAATCTGGTTCATTATCCTAGGTAGAAAAAAAAAACGAGGAAGAAAGAAAGAAAAAAGTTGTGTAATTTTGTTCTGTTCATTATTCATTATCATAAATCAATCCATCCCAAAGGATATTACTATATCTTCTTTCATATTCATTTTGTTCCTAGCATAGGTAAAACAACAACAAACAAACTTTTAAAAATTGTTCTTAGCATTCATCCCTAACTTCAGCTTATCTTGTGCTGTTGGCTCTACTCTCATAGGGACATGCCACTCTTTTGTATTCATGCTCAATTTCATATCTTTGCTTCCATATTCCTTATATGAGTGTTTATTTTAAGCTAAGTTGGTTGATGAGTTTCCCGTATTTTGACAATTATCTCTTTACATAGCTTATACTTTTCTTCTTCAGTAGAATTATTTGTGCTGTTAGAATTTCATTAGTGAAATCTTTCATTGACTCTTGGGTGAACTTCCCACATAGCCTTTTACTTCTTGAGATTCTACTTACTTTTACTCTCTAAAATCATTTCTCCTAAAATATATACTACAAGTCAGACTATGTCTGTTTTGCTTCCTAGCTATCAGATACTAAGTTGGAGTGGTCACTTCTTAACATTTCTACCTCAGCAACCAGTTTTTATTTCTTGGATAGAATCAAAACCAAGTATCTTCATTGATGTTTCCTCTATCTTTTGAAGAATGAAATTGTCATTAAAGAAATTCATGAATTTGTTGACTATCCTTTAGTTGAGAGACAGAAAGAGCTCCAGCAGATATCTGGATAGTTGAAATCCCCCAGTACTACTATGTCTTTCCTTTGTGCTATATTTATAATTTATTTCCTTAAGTCATCATTCATTTCCTCCTTTTAGTCTGTGATCTGTAGCATATTCCTATTGCAATGTTATTCTCATTTTCCCTTTCATTTATCTCTATTTAAATATCCACTACCCTTTCCCCCTCTAATTTCTGCATGTACTGATATGAGTGTATGTGTGTGTGTATGTATGTGTGTGTGTGTGTGTGTGTACATAGGTCTTTATCTCATATTTTGTTTTAAAATTAAGTATTTCTTTCCATGGTCTAGCTTAGTTTGTCTGGATCATAGAGTGCAGCAGAGGAAATGATATCAAATGAGTTTAGAAAGATAGGTTGGAAAATGTTTGTGTCCAGTCTCTCCAAGACTTACCAATCCCTATAAGGTTAAATGTGTCCCTGAACATGTATCTCTAATTCACTTTGTCTACTACCCATACTTTGGGCATTTGTGCATAGTTATTTGATCTCATAGGTTTTATTAATGGTTCTCTTCTTGGATAATTTATTATGTGAATAATTAGTTGTATATGTTGATATTCTCTCATGTCATATTTATTGCTACTCTTTTGCATCTGACTTGAAAGATATTTGTTTGTGGAAAAAACCGGAAACTGAGAGGGTACCCATTAATTGGGGAAAGGCTGAACAAGTTATGGTATATTAATGTAATAGAATATTAATGAGATATAAGAAATAATAAAGGGGAAGTTTTCAGAGAAACCTAGAAAGGGTTGAATGAACTGGTGCAAAGTCAACTGAATAGAACTAGGAGAATGAGTTATACAATAACAACAGTATTATAAAGGGACTTTTTTGGTAAGAATTCTTATCAATGTAATGACTAACCAGGATTCTGTAGGACTTCTAATCAAACATGCTACTCACATCCTGACGGAGAGGTGATGGACTCTAAGTGCTGGATGAAACGTATAGTTTGAATAAGGACAATGTGCAGTTTGTTTTGCTTGACTACACATGTATGTTACAAGGGCTTTGTTTATTTTTTTTTCTTTTTCAATTGCAGGGAGTGAGGAGAGGAGAGAGTGGGAGAGAAGGTAGATTTTCATTCATTTAAAAATGAAGTTTAATATAAAAAAATTTTAAAATGTGTGTGTGCGGTTAGTTTTCTTTCCTTCAATTTTAAATTTAAAGTACTCATCAGATTTGAAAGACTTGAAGCAAATATATGTATACATACACACATATACATATGTATACACACACACACACACACACACACACATACCATCAGGTAACTATTTAAAAACAAACAAACCTCACCATTCAACATTTTTCACATTTTCCAAAAATCTAAATCCCACTGGAGCATGTAATTTGCAGTCAAGAGATCGGGATCCAAATTCTGCCTCAGATACTTATTAACTGTGAAATCACAGTCAAATGACTTAATTTCTCAGAGCCTCCATTTCTCTTCTGTAAAATGGAAATATTGATACCTCTATTTTCTACCTCACAGGGTAGAGATGAAGAAAATAATTTGCAAACCTTAAGGATTCATATAAATGTGAGTTGTTATTATCACTATTATTATTATTATTATTATTATTATTATCAGATACCATCTTTTTAACCTGCTGTTCACTTTTTCCAATTTGTGAGATAATCACAGAAAGCTTGTATGTTTGGGATGGTTGGAAGATACAAATTAGGAGTTCTTAATATCTTGGCTTCTACTCCCTAGTGAAATAGCCAACTCTATAATTTATAGAAAAGCCTCATTTTTGTAAAGATATGTGGCATGACCTATTCCAGAATGTAGAAACTAGGTTGAGGAATAGCTTTAGAAAGTTATTCAGTTTAAATACAAAATAGTATTTACAACCTTGCTTCAAGAAAGTCCAAATAAACTGGATTTAAGGAGTAACTAGGTTTGTATTCTGATGCCTACATCTTAAAAAATAACCATTCCAGACCTGAACAAACAATTTTTAAAGTTCCTTGTTGACTTGCTCAATAGGATTATATAGCACCTGAAGTAAAGAGAGATTGATAAAATAGTGATACACTTGAACTTTGGGAACCTAGGTTTGAATTGCTGCTATGTGACACTCTAGCTGTGTAGCCTTGAGGAAATCACTTAACTTCCCAAGCCTCAGTTTCCTTATCTGTAAAAGGAAGGAGTCTGACTAATTGTCTTCTTAGGTCTCCGTTAGTTCTAAATCTACGATCCTATGATCTTTTCTGCATGGTCATATTAATGCTATTTTCCTCACTGGGCTGTTGTGTGAAAAACACAAGTCTAAATATGAGCCATACTTCTTTAATGAGGTAGAAGGATTTGAAATCATTGTTGTCCTCTTAACATGGGTCCATGTCCAATAGACTAGGCAGAAATCAGAAATTTTGTAATCCACTTAATGGCACTAGAGAAGCAACCTTTGCCCTGCATTCCTGCCTTACTGGCAAAAGTCACCATAATCCTTACATCAACTAGTCCTCAGAGCCAACACAAATGCATATTTAATGCTAAGATTGTTCAGATATTAGCTATTCAGTTCCTAAGGGATTTTGGTGAGCCCTCCCAAAGAAATTAAAATTAAGAAGGTATTGTATTTTATATTTAAAGATTTAATCTTGAGATTAAATGTTTAAATAAAATTTGATATTATATTAATTTAAAGATTTTAAATATTTAAAGATCAAGTGGCTTAATGGTCTAGTTTTTTAAAAAATCACTTTTTATAGAGGATACATAATAAAATACATGCAATCCACACAGTATAGAAAATTGCCATTTGAGGTATGTTACTGTTATTAAATAAAATATTAGCTCCCTAAAGTCATTTTATTATAAAGTCATATTATTAATCTGGCCCTCTCACTATTCCCCCTGTTGAACAAATTTAAAAACAAACAATATTCCCCTGGGGAAAAAAATTCCTCAATGCATATCTATATAGTTTGGCAAAAGGATTTGTTCTGTAAAATTTGAACTCAGTCAAAAGGCTGTACACAAGGACCTAGAAGACATGTGGCCTCAAGGCTGTAGGTTCCCCACCCCTGGCATAGACTATTTCATTTCATTCACTGTGTATCCCTATCCCCAGTGCCTAATATAAAGCCTCACACATGGTAGGGGCTTAATAAATGCTTGTTGATTGATTAAGTGCCCAACTTATTTTATTCTAGGACAAAATTTCTAGAGGAATGGGCGTAGCAGTAAAGTACAACACATTTCCAGAAAATCTAAAGAGAAGACAGTGGAAAAATATGATTCAATATATACATATTTGATTAACATAGAGTTTTTGGGAGCATAATCTGATATTTAATGTGAAGCAAAGTTTCGTATTTCAATATTATTTAAGTACTCCTCCCTCAGGATGCATTTAAAGTAAAAAAAAACTTTAAAAAATTTAAACTAATAAATAATAGTTATTTCAACAACCTCCCAAATCCATTCATCTCAGAGTCCCTAGAATTTCTTAATTAGTAGCTGAATGCTAAGCCAGGCTCACCATTTTCTGCATGCAGAATTCTTCCGAAAGTGTAGATAATCGTTGTTGAGAGTATACTAGTGACACCTAGTGCTGAACCAGTAAAAATGTCTTTATATTTCAGAGACCTAATATTTGTTAGTGGTTACCTACTGTTAATAAAGCTGCTGTTTAACTATAGAGAATGAGAATTAGACTCAGTGCTGTGACATGTTATTAACAAATATATTGATGTCCTAACAAAGGCAAACATGTTTGATATTTAAAAATACCTTAAAAGTTGGCCATCATGGAAGATCATAAATGTATGAATCATATTTTAAGATACATGTAAATACAAAAAAAAAGAAAAAAAGACAAGAAAATTATAACATATTCTCCTGGTTCACCCATCTGGGACTGGCAGGTGGTCTGTGGGATTGAAGCAATACCTCTTCTACAATGATAAAAATCACTGTTAATTTGTCATTACCAAAGATTTTGTTTTAAAATATCTTTACCTATGCTGAGTCATGCCTTGACAGTCATCAGAGTTAAAGAAAAGTAAGTCGTTCTGTAATGAAAATCTTTGCACTTCATTAGGGATGATCTAACATACTACCTTTTCCTGACTCAGTCTGAACATGGAATTCTCAGGTCTCAAGCTCATGTAGTGTTAAAATAGGACAAATAAGACCTGAGAAAAGTTTATTTTTCTCCAAAATTATATCTCCTGTTTTTCAAGTGCCTGCCACTACTCCTTTAGAGATCAATGCCTTTGAATCTTAAAGTATCCTGTCTTCCTAAAATTTCCCTACTTAAAGGTAGATCCCTGGGAAGATTAATACTTTAGAGTTATCAGCTATGCACAAGTGGGAATTTGTTGATTGTTTGTATTATTAATGGTCCTAGAAGAACTCCATTGATCCCAGAAGTGGAGAAACAAGTTATAAAAGGGAGCTAAAGTAGACCAAGACAGCTTTCACTTGTTTTCCAGTTTGTGGCCAATTCGAAATGTACATAACTCTCACCTCCATTCTAAAATATCACTAACACATGTTCATTGAACACCTACCATGAGGAGAACACAACGCTAGAGTTACAAATTATATGAGACAAAGCCTTTCTCTCAAGCAACACATGAATTTTTTCCACTGCAAAGATTGAAGAAATCTATACAAAGTAATGCTACATGAAAATGCAGTACACTGCAGTTTTGATATAATATGACTTTCCTACAGTAACTAAATTTACCAGATGCCCATGAGGCCCTTTTAAAATTGTGTACTGGTCCAACTCCAAATCAATTCACATAGCATGGATCTGGCTATATATAAGAACCATCCAATCCATTTCCTCTTGGTATACCTATACCCTTCTGTCAGTTTTCAATTTTGCCCTATTTGAAGACTTGACACTTATTACATTCTCTAGTTTGATTCATCAGTTCAATCACCTAAGATGATTTGATGGTATAAAAGATCAAGCAATGCTCTGCCTGTTGGTCTAGCAGCATCAGGCCATTTTATGGTAAACCCGTGCTTAAGTAAGGAAAGCTATTTCTTATAACTTTGCCAAGGTACTCAAACATGTCTGTGCAATAATTGTGGGTAATATACCTGCTATAAACCTTGCTTCATCTGTTTAGTGGGACAGTCTGAATAAAGATTTCAGGAAAGGCAATGTGAATGAATCGTAGAAAAGAGCTTTTGTTAATATTCTGTTAACAAATGGTTTAGGCAGCCTCTGGTCTTAGCTGACATAACTACTTAAGAAGGTGTAAACATAGTATATATCTGGATGGCTAAGATTTATATCACCCCTTATATTCTTCACACAAAGAAATTATTTGGTGGATTAGCATGTGGTTTTATGCTAAAAATATTTCCCAAATAGACAATTTATTATTTGGTTTGGTTTTATATTTTAGGTAGACGTATATATCTCTTCTCAAGAAGGCAGCTAGGTATTTGAGCACTGGCCTTGGAGTCCAGAAGATCTGAGTTCAGATCTGGACTCAGACACAAACTAGCTCTGTGACCCCAGGCAAGTGACCTAATTTCTATCTGCCTTATTTTGCTCATCTGTAAAATGGAAATAATAGCACCTATTTCCCAGAGTTGTTTTAAGTGTAAGATGAGAGTATTTGTAAAGCACTTTGCAAAACTAGAGCACTTTCCAAAAGCATTATATGAATGCTGGCTATTATTACTGTTGTCATTATCGGCTTTATTATTAAGAAATCCATATATAAGGTCTAACCCAAAATATGCAATGGCCAATTTCTTAAAGATTCTCATATTTAAAAGATCTTTTCTGGAGAATTCACGTATGTTTTTCAATTGAAGTTAGTCTATTGACAAGAAATTATTAAACACTTACTTTGTCAGAATTTGTACTAATTTCTGAGGATAAAAAGAAAGACAAAAAGAGTCTGAGCCCTGAAGGAGCTTGCATTCTGAAGGAGAGATAAGGGGCATACAACATATACATAGCTGATATATTCAGTTTAACTTGGAGGTAATCTCAGAGGGAAGGATTAACTCCTCCAGGAATACCTCCTTAGGGGAGGGTAGGACTGAGAGAGAGGGAACCAGTCAGTCAATAAATATTTATTAAACACTGGCAATGTGCTAGGCACTGTGCTAAGTACTATGGTAAGAGGAAAGTTCTCTTGCAGAAGATGGGATTTGAGTTGAATTTTGAAGGAAACCCAGGACATCAGGAGGGAGCATTGTAGGCATGGAGGAGAACCAGTGGAAAGACATGGAGTTAGTAGATAGAGTACAGAATTCAAGCACTACTCACTAGCAGAACCAAAGGACTATTGGTAACTTAAAATACCTACTGAATATTTTATTCTACATTTCATTCCACAAGTAGATTTTTTTAAAGACATGAATCCTTTTTTCCATAATGACATGCAGGTTGTCATGTCTAGAAAGATAGCACTACATTTTCTATTCATTGTTCACTCCTATTTTATGAACATAATTATAGAATTTAAAGGAAGTTTGACTATATGTTACTACTTCTTCATAAGTTATTTAAACACTTTTACTCCATTGCCTGTCCTTTACATATGTGTCCACATCATTTTTTCCTGATTTCAGTTACAAAAGTCTGAGACTAAACTCTGGAGGGCAGTAAGCTGACCTACCCATCTCTTTGCAAGGCATCTAACAAATATTAAACGAAAGTAGATGTTTTACAAATATTCTTTTGAATGATGACTCTATAGGAAGATTAAAGAATGGCCAATGCTAACCCACCACCCAAGTATCGTAGGATATCATACTTAGAGGGGACTTCAAAGGTTGTACAAAATTCTCCAAAAGTTTTTATCAAGCCTTCATTTGGTGACCTGTATGGCTATGGAAATCTCTAGTTTAAGGGATAGCCCAATACATTTTTTGCACAGCTCTCTCAGTAAGTTTTATTAAAAAATATTGAGCCAAAATCTACCCTTCTGCAGTTTCTACCCATTGTTCCTTATTCTACCTTGTAGCACTAAGTAAAATAGGTCTACTTCCTCTTTCAATTGTACTCTACAATGTAGAGGAAAAGAACTAGAATGGAGGGGAGGGTCTGAGAGGAGGGAACAATTACTCAATAAGCATTTATGAAACACCTACAATGAAGATAGTATTACGTTCCTTCTAAGCCTTCTCTTCCCCAATGGAAACAATAATTACTTCATCTGACCATTCTATGGTATGACTTGGAGAATGCTCACCATCCTGTTCACCTTCCTCTGGCTATACTCCATCTTGCCAAAGTCTTACCTAAAATTCAGTGCCCTTTACTAAACTCTATATTCCAAAGTTGCTTATAGAAGAGAAGATTATAGCTTCTTCACTTTGTATTCTCTGCTTCTATTATGATAGCCTAAGTAGGCATTAACTTTTTCTTGGATGCCATGACACACTGTTGACTTATCTTCACGTTGCAATATACTAAAATCCTCAAGTCTTTTTCACATGGAAAAGCCTCATCTTAACCATTTGGTTATTGTTCAGTTTTGTTTTTTTATTTGCTTGTTTTAAAGCAAAAGTATGGGACTTTATATTCCTTTTGATACTTCAGTGTGATCTGTGATATCATCGTGAAGCTAATTATAGAGGCTCACAGACAAAGTTGGGGGGACAGGATTCCTCTCTGTTCTCTGTATTTAGTGTGCTTCTCTAACCTGCTTTCACACTAGCAAGTCTAAGTTCCCAGAGATCTACCACCATTACACAGTTACATTCAAACACTCTCATATTCCTACAGGTAACCCTGTTGAGCTGAAAAATATACTTCCCCTAAATTATCATTCTACCTTTTGAGCCCCCATCGAATATGTTTTATATTTACACAACCAAATTCAATAATGACACTTTTACATATTAAATATAAACACTTAATTAAGGACAAGGCAAAGATAAATACTAACATATTAAAGTAGATAAGTAATAAAATGTATCCCACTTTGCATATAAACCCAGATCACACTATTCCAAGAATGCACCCAATTGCGATCATGAAGAATGAGCCCATACTTCTTAAAGGTGGTGTGGAAACACATGAAGAAAAGTCATGTGCTTAGGACAACTCAGAACTCTATACTGTAGACATCAATGTTTTCATTCCATCCAAGATCGTCTCTATACTAATCTGGTTCTATGCTTACTATCTGCTGAATTTCACCATTCAGCAGTCATCTTTATTTCTCTCCTCTAAAAATAGGCTTTAAAAGGTGTTAGTTCTTGAAACAGATAATAGTTCTCTTTTAAACCAGACAGGGACCAGGTTCATCAAACTGGCTACCTCTCAGCTATATAGACAGACCAGTAAGTTATGCTCTTACCTGGATGGTTTGCCATCAATCAAAACGAAGCTCACAGCAATATTCATTGCTCTGCTAACTAGGAAAGCAAAGCAGGTGCAAAGCACCCTTTTGTGGTAGCAGAGAGCAATAAGTTTTTATGCAAACCTTCACCTTTTACCAACTTTTGCTGGTGCTGAGGGGCAATAGCTGTCTCTGGTGCTTTTGGCCACTGATGGCAATTCTCTCTAACCAATCAGGAATCATTCAACTAAAGTATTTTTCTAAGCTAACTATTTCAAAGTCCCAGTGTTCCAACACAGCAGCCTTTCATCTTTCTCTCCTGTGTCCTCACTTCTCAGGCCATCCCTTCTTCTCCTACCACTCTCCTATAATTATTGTAGTTCCATGGCTTACATGATAGCTGCCTGATTCTCAGTGCCTTACATTTTACATAAATAGTCACAACTTCCCAAATCTATTATGTAGACTTTTTCAATAATACTCAGTCATTAAATGCTTATTTTTTCTCATTTTCTTAGATTTATCTGCTTTGGTAATAAAACAGTGATATGCACATTAGCTGAGGTACCCATCACGCCTTCTCTTATATGTCCAATGAGGCAGTTTGAATCTTTGATGCCCATGAAATCATGTTTCTTCACACTAATATTTCTCAATTTTTAAATAAATAAAACATTTATTTCTACCGCTTTATAATGCTGAACTATATCCACACAAGCGAAGCATCATTGCACATTATTAAAAAGAGATCCAAGTCCAAACCCACACCACAGGTCATTTTCTCTCTCAAATTTTCTAAAATCCCATCTAAAATCTATTTCACCTTATACATATTTTAGCTGTGTATATTAAAACAAAGTTCTTTTTTTGCTTGTATTAGCTATCAAAATGTTCATTCAGCATGGAGGCAATACCTGATATCCTTTGACAATTAACAGCATCCTCTTCCTTTATACCCCCCCAAAGGTTTTTCTGCCCTTGTCATTATTAACTGCTCCATATGAAATAAGCCATAAAAAGCCAAATAAAGAAACAGTTTATATTATAGCTTCCATGTAGTTATTTCCTCCAACAGTATAGATTACAGTCCATCCATTATGCTCTTGCATTTGGTGCCTGTCCATGTCCATGTCCTTCTATAAATCCTATAAAAGGGGGTCTGGCTGGCCAAGAAGGTAGAAGCTATTCTCTTGATATTATGTGGACACCCTTGGAATATACATGTTATACTTCAGTTAGCTTTTGGTCTTGTATGACTGGTTCACCTTTTCTATTCACATAGCCCTTTAATAATATACTAATCATTTATGAATGAATGAAAGATTGAATAAAAGAATATATGTCAAGTGCTTCATTTACTTTATTTTCTATGTGGATCAATCGGCTGAACTTTCAAAAATGATTATAGATCTCATTTGGGAAGCTCTTCAATGTTCCAGAGATTGATGTGATCAACACAATATCATCACTAACAGAAGCCACCTAGAAGAACTCACCAACCAGAAGGAATTCCTCTAACACTTGAATTCTGAATTGAACCTCCAACACAACAATGATGAATACCTCGGTGAGTATTCATCTCTATTTTTTAGGCCTTGCTTAATTTTTATAATCAAAAGGTCAAAAAAATTATATCTCTGAAAACTTTCAAGTAATCTATAATTTTGGTGCATAAATGGGAGATAAGTTGATGGAGGATAGCCCTTAAGGAGGTCTGTAGCTTTATTGAAACAAATGCTTTCACTATATTCAACAAACATACAATGAGATCTTGTACTCCCTATACCTGACAATCAACTATTTGACAGTAAAGATGTGATTTTCTAGCCCTCCTCTGACCAGAAAAGTTTTTTTTTAATGTTGTCCCTAGCATTCATTGTTGTATCCTGGGTAATTTTTAGCATTGGTATTACTCACGCTATTCTTACAAAACTATGACCCTCACCCATATTGTTGGTTACCTGTCATTGCTTCCCTCCACCGTACATGTATTAAAATATCCCAAGCAGGATTAGCACTTTGGCACCTATGTTTTTCTCTTTAGATAGTTCACCTTTTTCCACCTTTCAAATGCATCATTTGTATTTTTCTCATGAAAATTTCATTTCAAAGAATATCTTGCCCTTTTAGGCTGACTTTGAATGTATGAGTTTAGGCTTGGTTATCTCACCTGCTATTTCCATTTGTTCTTTTGAATCCACTATCCCAAAATCCAAGGTGGACATCATAATATGGCCAGCTCTTTGTTGCATTATAAAACCTAAGACTATGTGGCCTCTCTTCCCAAAGTTCCCATCGACTTTACTTTGACAACCAGCTTCTCCTTATCGGTTAAAATCTGAACCAAGAAAATATTTCCCCCAAGTTTTATATCCAACTTTTGAAGAATAAAATTATCAAGGTCAGTAAAAATATATCAGATTTATAGCTAATAGTAGCTAGTATTTAGATAGTTTCCCCATCTGCCAGGTATTATGCTGTCTTACAAACATCTCATTTGGTCTTCAAAACAACCATGGGAGACAGATGTTATTATTCCCCTTTTATAGTTAAAGGAAAACAGAGGTTTACTGTCTTGCCCAAGGCCACACAGCTAGTAAGTAGCTGCAGTCAGGGTTGAACTCAGGTTTTCCTTATTCCAGGTCCCTCACTCTATTTGCTGCGCCACATACAGATTTCCTTCTTTTATCAGAGAGATGCATCAGGGTTCAAGTCTTTTCTTCACTGCGCCAACTTTTTAAAAAGTATTGTTTTCTGAACTCTTCATTCAATTCCTTAATCAAGGTTTTATCATCCAGAATAATCTTGCTGCATTCATCAGGAGATTTGTCCTATATCTGTGTATCCATGGAGGAGAATTCTGGATCCCTTTCCTCTAGGATCCTTGAGAAAGAGAGATGATAAAAAATAAAGTGATTTAAGAGTATTATCACCTTTCGGCCCCAAAAGAAGACAATTTACATGTGTGAATTCCCTTTTTTAGACATCTCTGAAAATGTATTAGTCACTTAAGTGCCTTTCAAGAAAGCCCAGAAAGAAAAAGCCACATCATCATGAAAATCAGTGCCCTCTGCCTGCACCGAATTCACAAATTCAAATTAATCTCCATTTCACGGGTACTATAGAATTTCTCTTAGTATGACCATTCAAAGGGAGAACTAATATTTATATAGTAACAAATGGAATATGGATTAATATTAATGCTTTCCAAGAGGCACAAAGGATTAAGTAAAACAATGGATTAATTGCACATGAAGGAAAAAAAAAGCCAACACTGTGGACATTAAAGAATGCTCCTATTGATGTCTTTCTGAAATGATATTTACAAGAATAGGTAGTAATGTAATCGATGAACAATAATTACGAATGAATGAATGTGTAAATAAAGCACTTAGAATAAAGCATTTGCATACTTACTATGTGCAAAGTTGGAGATATAAATAGAAATGTAAGACAGTATCCCCTCTAGAGCAGCTCTCTCTGATGAGACATTACATATGGAAAGTTTCAGCTGTAAGACAGATGGAAAAATTCCATAGTCCTTAAGGTACAGCAGCAAAGCAGATGTTAACACCTCTTCATTGATAAAATGCTATCAATTTCTGAGACTCCACTATTTGGCAGTGTCAAGGACTTTGGTTGCAAGAACTTTCTTTTCTGGGTCTTCAGTAGCTATGTCGAAGGAGGAGTTGCTAGGCTGCATGGCCCATAGGGTTTATTTCCCAGGATGTTGATTGCTGAGGGCACTAGTTTGGAAGCATTTCTATTCCCAAGGCTCTTGAGAATTACTGATAATTAAGCACCCACTATGTAATTATTGGTAATTAAGTACTTACTCCTAGACCAATTAGGGGCTGTGATACAAAATCAAAAGGAAATAAGAGTGTACAAAAGTAGTATCACAAAAAAGCAACTGAAATCTAAGTGAATTCAACAAGTATTTATTAAACACTTAGTACTGCTGGAAATACACATTGAAACAGAAAGATAGTCCCTCCATTCAAGGAACTTACCTTCTAATGGGAGAAGATGACACTTAAAAGGAAACTGAAAAGTCAGGGAGGGGTCATACCGTTACATGATACAGAAAGTCCAGAATCACAAGTGGAGTCTAGAAAAGAATGAGACCATAGATAGCCTAGGAATCCTTCTTAGAATGGGGGTTTGGGAAAGAAACAGCCAATCCAAAGAAGAGCCCTTTCAATGAAAGAAATATAGGGCAAATTGAACTTCTGAGGTTAAGAGAATTCTTTGGTATAGTAAAGAAAATCTAGCTTATCAAGAATATAGCCTGGATAGAAATGAAGATATGGTTGCCCTGGGCATCCCGCTCGGAATAGACGTTCTGGTAGGAACCAGCCAAACAGAGGAAGAAGCCACAAGGGTAGAGGGCTTTTCTAATGTGACAAGTACAGAAATAACCTTCCATCAAGTGAATGAAACAATGAATCAGTCAATTAACATTTTGGAAGAGAGTGGACCACCAGATTTAAATAAATGTAGCATTTATTCATTTATTCTTGGGCTATCAAAATGACCCAGTATTTAAATCCCTTTGGTAGGTACATTTCTTTCCTTATCCTCAACTGATAACACAAGAATTGAATGAACATGAAATTAAATAAAAACATAGGAAAAGAACTCTTTTAAGATAATGGTACGTTTCTTTAATGGAAGAAATTGTTGAAGACTAAAACATCAATAAAACAGGTTTTAAAATGGTGCTCTGAAAGACTGAAAAGAATGAATGAATGAAAAGAATGAAAGATTCTTACAAAAATTGTGTTAATTGACAAACTTTAGAAATGCTGTGAAGGATATCTTGATTTCCTGATTTCAGTTCTCCCTTTTCTACTGAAGCCTCCATATAGCTGCCAAAGTGACCTTCCTCAAATATATGTCTGACCTTGTCACTCATCTATTTGATAAATTCCAGTGTTTCCTCATGACCTCAAACATAAAATATAATCTCCTCTTTTTGAATTTTAAAGCCCTTCACAATCTGGCCCCAACCTCACTTTCCAAATTCATTAAACATTATTCCCTTTTTCAAACTCTGTGGTTCAAGCAATCTGACCCTCTTGCTATTATGGATACATAACCATCTACCATCTCCTGTCTGTTCTTGTGCCTTTGAACTGGCCAGCCCTCAAAACTGGAATGCACCCCTTCCTCATCCCTAGCTCTTAGAACCTCTTCCACAATACTCAGTTCGAGTACAGCCCTTCTACATGAAGGCTTTTCTAATTCCCCAGCTGCTAGTGCCCTCATTTACAAAACTACCTTATATTTATTATACATGTTGTATCACCTGATAGAATGAAGGTAGGAGTCATTTAATTTTTGGTTAATAAATAGCTAGTACATGAATAGCTAGTACATTCTTTTTTTCTCTAAGGTTCCTGGAATTCCTATATTCCTAATATCCTAGGATATTAGGAATATAGGATGTTGTATGTTAGGACAGCCCCAAATATGGGCCAAACCCTAAATTGTGATATATGTTGAAAATAAAAATGTACCCTTGAATCTAGATCACAGTTAGGTCTTATATTAGCTAGATATTTTTCAGAAGTTGGGGGGAGAGTATAGCTTATATTTTCAATGATAGAGTTAACTATTCAAAAATGATATATCTTCAAAGGTAAACAGATGACAGCCTACTTCCTGAGGATTCAATAGAAAAGGATACCATCAAATGTCAGAAATGAGTTTTAGATTCAGAATGCCTTTTTTTATTCCTAACTAAAGTGTAATATACTTTTACTTGCCAACATGCCTGGTATTTCTCTAATAAGTTCTGTGCAAATCAAATATGTTTTGAATACCATTTAAACCTTGCCATTTAAAAGAGTTCTATGGTGACTCATTTTGCAAACCAAATCCTTACACTTAATTCTTCTATATTAAAAACTTCAGAAATCTGTACATCAGTAGATTTTAAGTAAAGGCATGCATATTCTTTGGTGGAACATGAAAACAAAATGAACGTCTATAAGAATAGGAATGAGTTATCAGTGCTACCTGGTAATGTGCTGATGTATAAAGGCCATCTCTTTCCAGAGACTCCAGGTGGTGAATTGCATTGATAAGGTGTTTATTACCTTTTATACTAGTTAATGGTCTACAGCAGGGCAGGGATGTCCTTGGACTGACACCTGCATGAAACTCTTTCAGAGTTTCTTGTGAAACTTTTGAAACACAAAAGGAATGTAGGTAAAAGGAAAAATTGCAGATAAAGGAAAACACAAATTTGCAAAATTATTCAGAAAATCACGTTATACAAATGTAAATTAGGTAGCTCAGTGGATAGAGTGCTGGACCTGAAGTCAGGAAGCCTCATCTTCCTGAGTTCAAATCTAGCCTCAGACACTAGCTGTGTGACCCTGGGCAAATCACTTAACCTTGTTCACCTCAGTTTCCTCATCTGTAAAATAAGCTAGAAAAGAAAATGGCAAACCACTCCAGTATCTTTGCCAAGAAAACCCCAAGTGAGTCATGAACAACCAGACAGGACTAAACAATGGAATAACAACAAGAATCATTATAATCATAACCAGCCTTGATATAATTTCATGAGATTACACAAAGAGTTTTACAAATATCTCATTTGATCCTCACAAAAATCCTAAGAGGTAGCTACTATTTTTAGTCTCTTTTTACAGATAAGGAAACTGTAGCTGAGAGGGATAAAATGACTTGTCCAATGTCATGCAGCTGCTGTCTGAAGCTGGACTTGAAATCAGGTCTTCCTGACTCCAGGTCTAGCCCTCTATCTACTGTGCCACCTAGATGCCTAATAACATATGATGATGATGATGACCTTTTTTCAATATTTCCACAATAAAGTAGCTAAATTTTAATTTTAATTAGGTGAATTACACACCACAATCCCATTCAATTCAGTTGTATGTTGATTAAGGGTTTAATATGTAGAAGGAACTGTCCTTTATAACAGAATGCACAAGTGAAGTAGCCTCAGTGGATTTATAATCTAGTTGGGAAAGGAATCTGGAAGAAGGGAAGAGGAAATTGGTCTACCACAAGATAAAATTCAAGGGCAAAGAAGAGAGCAAGGCAGACATTCTAGGAAAATTTTAGAAAGGAGAGGTCGCTTTTAAGTTGAAGAATGAGAAGACCTTGATTGACACCTAGCTGGGTTTGAAAGAAGAGAAGATGTGGAGGTGGGGAGAGAATGTTTTCTGAGTGGAATAAAGCCTATCTGAATGCCTAGGGTCTGGAGAACATAGGATGTGCCTGAATAATCCATTAATCTGGTAATCCATTGGGAGGGAATGTAGAGTACTTAAAGCAGAGGGATGTGAAATTAGGCTATAGCGTCGTATTGGAGAAGACCTTGAATACCAAGCTAAGGTGTTTATACTTTAATCTAGAGGCAACAGAAAATTAGTTAAAGTTTTTGAGCAGGAGGGTAGCACGGTCAGACTTTTGTTTTCGAAAGATTATTTTGGTGTCAATTTAAAGGCTAGATGGGAACAGGCAAACCCTAGAGTGATCTTCTGAAGGACAAGGACTATTTTTTGCCTTTTTTTCTAACCCTAACATTTAGTACGGTGTCTGGTACATAGTAGGTTAATAAATTCTATTGACTGACTGCCAGTTTGATGTGGTAAGAAACACAACTAATATCACTGTGCCTTGGTTTCCATATCTGGAAAATGAAAAGTTTGGACTCCCTTGTCACTTCTAACACTATATCTATCATGATCTAGGCCAACGAAAATGAAAATAAGACTCAGATATACCTACCTCTATGTATGGGGACAATCAGCAAAAATGTACAGATTCAAGAGATGCTCTGTCCTGTGCAAGGAATAAGAAGGAGGCCAAAGTCACTCATTTGTAGAGTATGTAGAGGTGTTTAAAGTTATCTGTAGTCTGAAGCAAGGCTGTCCTAAATGCAGCCTGCCTACAAGCAAAGAAATTTACACAAATGCTTTAGTAGACAAAGCCGAGCTACTGCAGAGTTCTCACTAAGATGGCAAATCAAAATATATTGTCTGTTGTTTCAGTAAAACCTAAGGTTGGACAGTCCTCCTCTAGAGAGTAGTGATAGTACTTAATCCCTTTTTGTGAATGTAAAACTTGAACCTAGTATATATTTTATCTGGCCTAATACTTGCTGTACATTGGCACAAGGTTTAAAGGATTACAAAAGGCTTTTGTACACTCCACCCACAGCTCAGAAAAATCAGTAAATAAAAACCTCTATCTCCATAGTCTGTGGAGGAATCTGAAAATCTCCCATGGTTCAATGCTTTAGGTCAAGCCATGATCAGCATAGAGCAAGCAGCTGAGGACATGGGATACTGTTTTTGAGTTTTTAATGGGGACCATCAGGAAGTAAACATAAGAAAAAATATGAGCCCCCTGGGAGGTCACCATAATGTGGAACTCCAGTTAAATAGCTTTTAGTCAAGGGGCAGAAGGACGGTAGTGTATGACTGAGAGTAATGAGAAGAGTGCTAAAAAAGAGATTTGGGGTGGTGTCACAGACAAAAAAATAAAAAACAACTTTATCTGCTCTATTTTGCATAGGTCAGGATCTGCATATTACTCCTGGCTTCTTAGGCAATTGAATATGTGTAACCATTCTTAATACTGAATGATAGAAATCCCCATTCAGAAGAGCAAAGCTGTATCTAAAAGAAGAAAAATGTTCCTAATCCCTCTGAACCAGTCATATAGGGAGGATAGATGATAAATAGGTACCTGACTTCTGGATTCCCTGCATTCCCAGCTAAAATCACCCCATCTACAATTGCTGTTAGGTGAGGCACAAGCTGGGTTGGTAGATAAAATCCTCTAAGCAAGGGAATTCTCTAGTGTAGGAGCTTGGGAGAACTGAACTGAGAATTCTGCTGCTGAGAGGAATTGGAAAAGTTGGGAGAGGGAGAAGATGAAGACCTTGGGAAAAGGAGCTAAAGATGCTGCTGGTGACATACAGGGAGCCCTGAGCATCCTGCCTCTGGGGAACCCTGGCCATCCCTCTTATTCCTTCATGGGTGACTTTCATGAAGTAACTGGTATTTGGGATCAGGCATGGAGAGGAATGGTGGTTTGTCTCCCAGATTGCCCACCTTTGCAGACAACTGATCCACAAACTCTAAACCCGAAGGAGGAGACAGTAGGCAGAGGGGTACGGTGATAAGGAGTAGGCACAATGACGATCTTGGGAGTCAGGCAGTATGTGTAGCAAAAGAGAAAATGACCCACAAAGACTGAGGAAAGGAGTGAAATGGCAGAATGATAGTCCAAGGCATGGAGAGGGGAATGAAGTTAGTCTTTGATTATATATGGCTAGAAAAGGACTTCATAGCGTGATGCTGGTGGGCCAGAAGCCTGCCATGAGAGTATATACATACACTCTTATGTTACGCTGGGGCAAAGGTCTTATCATTCCTCCCTATTTATAACTTTAGGAGTACAAACATAACAGGCAGTGTGGCAATTCTCCTTGCCAACCCCTGAATATTTTCATATTAGTGAAATCTGGTTAAAATAAACCTAAGCACTAGCACTATGGGGATGGGAAAGCTACAGATGACAGTATTACTTAATTTTAGAGTGAGAAAGGACATTAGAAGTCACCCTTTGTCTCATAAATGAATCCTCTCTACAGAATTCAAATAAAGGGTCTCAAGTACCTGCTTGAAGATATCTTGTAATGAGGTTTGTAATTTGCTATTGCAGAGGAGAAAGGGGTCAGTAATGTCTTGCTTAAGTAAAGTGAGAGTTGCATATTGACACAAATTGTATGGAATCTAGTTAGCCTACTCCTCTAAGAGCTACAGAACTAATGCATATCCAAAGGGCCAAGAGTTGTGTACAATTTTGTATATCCACAATGATACACATAAATCAGACTCTAAGTATTAGCATCTTTGGCTCTAAAGGGCAATGGCTCTGTACTGAAATACTCAAATGCATCTATGATACAATCATATCAATGAAACATTCAAATGTATCCATGATACAATCAATCATATCAATGGACTATTCCCTTCAACAATACCGATTGCAACCCAGTGCCTAGTCATTCTGTATAACTCTTGTCAATGTCCTCCCACAAATTTGCCATGGGAAATAGCCTACATGTTGGGGATTTTATTTACTTCCTCTCACTTCACACTGGGAACATTCCAATGGGCAATCAAATAAATGAATATGTATTTACCCCCAAATAATATTATGAGAATGTGTAGCAGTATTATCCTAGACATTCCTCTGATGTCCTGATGTCCGGGGAAGGTTACCTATGACTATGAAAGGAAATTTCACAATGGAGCCAGATCATGTAAGAAAAAAACCAACATAGGAATAAAAATAGGACTACAAAGAGCACAGGTCATTATCTGTAATCCAAATGAAAGTTAAAGCATTTAGCGTATCCTAGGGACTTCTGAAGCTATAATGAAATGGAAATGCTTCCAGACACACACGCTTAGAGAGATTATTTTGAGGCTCATAGAAATGCAAAACATTTCAGTTTTAGAGGCAAATATAGGATCTTCAATCAGATGAGACTAATAGAAAGTTCATCATTTTTGAAACCCTACCTAGACACTAAAGGTTTCTCAGTCTAGTTTCAGGAGTAAGTTCAGCCCTCTGGCTTTTCATAAAACAGTGACACAGCTGTTTGAATATTTTGAAGGTGTGGCAATATGCTGTGGAAGCCATTAAAAAATAGAGCCCCTGCCAGGAGTAGCTATTATAGTTCTGAGAATGCCTGTGGAGAAGGGAGGAAATCTCCATTAGACTCTATTGCTTCTAACAGTTGCCTACTGAGGAGAATTATCCAGGAAGAATACCCTTTGCAGTATGTTCTGCTAGATGTAGATTTTTAAAAATTATCCAATAATTATTTGGGTGGTTTTTAGATAGGACTGCACTAGAAAACAACATGCAAAGGACCAGAAGTGTTAAATATGCTCCAGAAATGTAATTGGCCACAAATTTGTACAATCTAGCCCAAAATTGACATGATCAATTTCAGAAACTTTGATAAAATTCATGAATTTGGAAATTAAACAAAATTTAAAACATTCTTGATTTGATAGTGCTCACTTCTTAATTGGCGTTGCTTCCATGCTGTGAACTTAGTCTCCATGGTACCAATGGTAATGCTTTGAACTTACAGAAATACGAGTGTGAATGTTGGGAGGGGATATTCCTTTCTTATGTCTGTTTGAGTTATCTATAAGAAAATAAATAGTTGCAATGGCATCACCTATTGCACATTTGAGATAAAAGAATAAAGATCTCTAAAATGAATATTCCCAGCATTGAGTGGTCAAAATATCCAACTGGCTCTCCACTATTTAATAATTCCAAATTATCATGAATTTCCTGCACTGTTACTGATGGAGGCTCTTGAGTAAGTTAAGCTTAGAATCATGAGATCAAAGACTTAGAGCCATAAGAAGCCTGAAAGGTTGTGAATAAACTGAGGTTCAGAAAGTCGAAGTGACTTGACCAATGTCCTACAGGTAGTACATCAAAAGAGTATTGTGGAACAAAGGTACTCTGATATCAAATACCACACTCTTTTCACTGTACCACATTGTCGCCATGAAACAAATATCTCTAATATTTGGAAATTGCTGAGATGCACAGTACTTTTTTTCAACTTCTAACCATCAACAGATCTGTGTTTTCCTCAGGGAAAGTACTCCAGCACTAATTATAACCTCCCCTTGCTCAACTTGAGTAGCTGAGTTTGAGTTAGTGTCATAACTCCCTCCTCTGTCTTACTCCCACCCTCAACAAAGTTGGGGAATGATAAATAAAAATAATGGCAAGTGACCTTCTCAAAATGAGACTCTCTGAATTTAGCTAGGTTGGTTTTTGGAAGGCAGACTGTTGATGCCAAAATCTTTGCATACAAATGAGACCTTAGCAGAGCTTGCATTCTCCTAACAGAACCTATCAAGTGGATATATATGTGTGTATTTGTCTCACACATACGCACACACACACACACAAATACACACACAGATTCTCTCTCTTTCTGTCTTTCACATGTGTGTATGTGCATATACATACACACTTTATATATATATACATACATGTATCTCTATATACATATATGTATTCATATATACATATATGTATGTATGTGTACATGCTTTATTTAGCTAAGGCAGCTAGGTGGCACACTGGATAGAGTGCTGGTTCTTGTTCAGTTGTGTCCAACTTCTCCTGACTTCATGGACCATACTGTCAATGAAGTTTTCTTGACAAAAATAGTTGGAGTAGTTTGCCATTTCCTTCTCCAGTGGATTAAGGCAGACAGAGGTTGTGACTTGCTCTGGGTCACACAATTAGTAAGTGTCTGAGGCCAGATTTGAACTCAGGTCTTCCTAACTCTAGGGCCAGCACTCTATCCTCTGAGCCAGCTAGCTGTCTCTGGGTAGACTGGGAGTCAAAAGACCTGTGTTCAAATCTACCTTTGGATATTAGCCATATGACCCTAGGAAAGTAATTTAACTTCTGTCTGTCTTATTTCTCTCAAATATAAATGGGGGTAATAGCACCTATTTCACACATTTGTTGTAAGAATAAAATGAGATCATATTTGTAAAATGCTTAGCACAGTGCCTGGTACATAGTAGGGCATTTAAGAAATGCTAATTCCTTCCATCCCTTGGTTGATTTGTTTTTGCTTGACTAGACTGTATTTATTTATTCCAAGAATTCGGCTCTATTTGAGAGGAGTTGATAGAGATGAAACAAAAAAAGAAAAGAACATTAATAAAACATTAAAAATACTCAGAAGAAAACAAAAAGTCGTTCAGAAGGGGACACAAGCAAATGACAATTTTATTACAACCTTGTTCAATTTAATGTGTACTTTAAAAAAGCTATGTAACAAAAGATCACAATTTCACATCCACTTTTTTCTATTTTGAAATGTTTGTTTGATGATCATTGTTAAGGGATAATAAAATGAATTTTTTTTTCCTTCTCCCCCCATCCAAAATAAGGGGATATTACTCTTTCTGAAATAGCAAGGTACGCTGGAACAATAAAAGGCAGCTTTGCCAGATAATTCAAAATGCCACTACCATTTCAAACATGATATCCCCTCAGACTGTAGAAGAGAACACAGAACTCTGAACACAAAAGCCTTAGGAATAATGGTACTGCTTCTTTCTTTCACCACCACCCCCCAAATCAGGACAGTTAATACTGGCCTTGATTTCATCTCTGTCCCTATAGCCATCATTGATGGAAGAAGTCACCAACATTAACTGCCACCAATAACAGGTAAGCCCAAATGGCTTGAGTAGAAGAACACCCCAGACCACTTGTTCTACCTCCTTTCTGCCTATCTCCAGGAGTAATCTTACCAGGAAGCCTATGAACAAACAATATTATGAGTATTTAAGTGCTGTCTCCTTAGCAGCCATAGTTACTGAAAACCTGGAAAGAAAATGCTCACCCCTGAAGGCCTTGGCACTTTATGATGGCTCAATATCACAAACAGAGGATTTTATCAGGGAAATTGACATGAAAGAAGATGCAGTATCATTTGATTTGCCATTGACTCCTAAGAACTAGAGGGTCTTTCCATGTGGTTTGTAGCTGAAACCTCCCAAATATCTGATCTTTGCCATTACAGCATGAGATTCCTGAGTTCAGGGAATATCTTGCCTTTCTCTTTGTATCCCTGGTACTTATCACAATGATGCACTTACTTTATAAGGGCTTAGGAGATTTTTCTTTCATTCTTCATTCACCCATTCTTCTATTTTTCATTTAAAATTAAAAGCAGCTATATACATACAATACATCACGTGATTGTTACAACAAGGCTGTGAGTTAGGTAAGGTAAGTATCGTTATCTCTGGTTTATAGATGAGGAACATGAGGCTTAGAGAACTTAAGTGACTTATTTACCATAGTAAGTGGCAGATCCAGGGATCAAATGTATGTCTTCACATTTCAAGTTCAATGTTTTTACTATAACCCTGTGATACTTATCACCACCATTATCAAATGAGTTTTTTGATGCTTACTTCAACGTGTCATTACTATTTGGTTTACAAAGCTTTATAGAAGGCCAGACTGAGGAGGATTAACAAAGACAGTGGAGGAGGAAGGAGCAGTACAGCCCAGATCTCTCCAGAACTATTCCAAAAAAGATCTGAGAGCACAAGACAAGAGTGAACAGGAAAACTAAAAAGAAACTAACTGAGTCACTTTCAAGTATAAGATCATTAACTTGTCCAGGGCAGGAAGTGTGCAACACAGATGGGACTTCAGCTTTGAACCCAAAAGTGAATCATGAACTCAAATCACACCCTTTTTGATCAAGAGAAGCCTGGCAGCTCTGTAGCTCTGATCTTGAAGCCCTGTGGGATCAGACAACAAAGGGAAAGAATCAGAAAATGAGTGACAAGGAATTATAATCAGGAAAAAATACTGAAATTACCAAAGATATTAAGAAAATAGTTAAAAATCTTGAGCATTAGCAAATAAATCAATGAAGAAGATATTAAAACAGAAGGGGAAATTACCACCAGGGCATCAGAATGAATCCAAACATCTCCAAATAAATATTACAAGACAAATGAAATGAAAACAAGACCTCATGATGCAGAGAACCTTTAAATAACTAAGAGTGTATGAAACCACAGCAGGATGTTCCCAAATGGCCTCAATAAAAAAAAATGAGAAAAATAAAAACAGAATTTAAGTTATTTTCAGCAGAAATAATTGGCAGAATAGAAAAATTTGAATGCATAGTGAAGTCTCTCCAGTGAAGCAAAAGGAAAGAACAACTGATTGGTAATACAAATATACAAAAGTGAAGGAAAATCTGAAAAAAGAGAAACAAAAACAAACACATCATCTTTATATAAGCAGAAACATATTAATCGTGAAGACAGGATGCATAGAGACAACTGAAGAATCATTGATCTTCCAGATGAACAGGACAAGTTAAAAAATAAACTAACCCTGAATATCATAATGCAAGAAATGATAAAAGAAAACATCCAAGGGATGATATAAATGGCCTGTCAGAACCCAAATGTTATCAAGGCTTATAGACGGAGTCTATGGGTTGCAAAATTCTCAGAACAAATTTTTTTTGTTTTTGTTTTATATTTATTTAATGTTTTTAGTTTTCAACCTTGATTTCCACAGGATTTTGAGTTACAAATTTTCTCCCCATTTCTACCCCCCACTCCAAGATGGCATATTTCTGATTGCCCCTCTCACCAGTCTGCCCTCCCTTCTATCACCCCACTCCCCCTCCACTTATCCCCTTTCCCTTTACTTTCTTGTAGGGCAGGATAGATTTCTGTACCCCATTGCCTATATATATTATTTCCCTGTTGCATGTAAGAATAAATTTTTTAAACATTTGTTTTTAGAACTTCAAGTTCTAAATTCTCTCCCTTCTTCCCTCTCTACCCACTCTCCTTGAGAAGGCAAGCAATTCAACATAGGCCATACATGAATTATTATGCAAAACACTTCCATAATAGTCATGTTGAGAAAGACTAACTATATTTCCCTCCATCCTATCCTGTCCCCCTTTATTCAATTTTCTCCCTGACCCTGTCACTTTTCAAAAGTGTTTGCTTTTGATTACTTCCTGCCCTAATATGCCCTCCCTTCTATCATCCCCCCCCCTTTTTCCCTTTGCCACCACTTTCCTGTCGGGTAAGATACCCAACTGAGTGTGTATGTTATTACCTCCTTAAGCCAAATCTGATGAGAGCAAGATTCACTCATTACCTTTCACCTGCCCCCTCTTCCTTTCTATTATAACAGCTTTTTCTTACCATTTTTATGTGTAATAATTTACCCCATTCTATATCTCCCTTTCTCCTTATCACAATATATTCCTCTCTCACCCATTAGTTTTATTTTTTTAGATATCATCCCTTCATATTCAACTCACCCTGTGCCCTCTGTATATATGTATATAAAATCTCCCCTTCAACTACCCTAATACTGAGAAAGGTCTCATGATTTACAAATATCATCTTTCCATGTATGTAAACAAAATGGTTCAACTTTAGTAGTTCCCTTATGATTTCTCTTTCTTGTTTACCTTTTCATGCTTCTCTTGATTCTTGTGTTTGAAAGTCAAATTTTCTATTCAGCTCTGGTCTTTTCATTGAGAATGCTTGAAAGTCTTCTATTTTATTGAAAATCAATATTTTGCCCTGAAGTATTATACTCAGTTTTGCTGGTAGGTGATTCTTGGTTTTAATCCTAGCTCCTTTGACCTCCACAATATCATCTTCAAAGCCCTTCAATCCCTTAATGTAGAAGCTGCTAGATCTTGTATCATCTTGATTGTGTTTCTGCAATACTCAAATTGTTTCTTTCTGGCTGCTTGAAATATTTTCTCCTTGATCTGGGAACTCTGGAATTTGGCAATAATATTCCTAGGAGTTTTCTTTTTGGGATCTTTTTCAAGAGGCAATTGTGGATTCTTTAAATTTCTATTTTACCCTCTGGTTCTAGAATATCAGGGCAATTTTCCTTGATAATTTCTTGAAAGATGATGTCTAGGCTCTTTTTTGTTAAGTTGGTATTTTCTTCAGTGGTCTTTTGGACCTCCTTTTCCACTTGGCTAATTCTGCCTTTCAAGGAATTCTTCTCCTCCTTAGCTTTTTGGAGCTCTTTCACCATTTGGGTTAGTCTATTTTTTAAGGTGTTATTTTCTTCGATATTTTGGGGGTCTCCTTTAGCAAGTCGTTGACTTGTTTTTCATGATTTTCTTGCATCACTCTCATTGCTCTTCCTAATTTTTCCTCTACTTCTCTTACTTGCTTTTCCAAATCCTTTTTGAGCTCTTCCATGGCCTGTGACCAATTCATATTTTTCTTGGAGGCTTTGGATGTAGGAGCTTTGACTTTGTTAACTTCTTCTGACTGCATTCTTTTATCTTCTTTGTCACCAGTGAAAGATTCTATAGTCTGAGTCCTTTTACACTCCTTGCTCATTTTCCCAACCAACTACTTGACTTTTGAGCTTTTTGTCGTGGTATGACTGCTTTCAGAGTGGAGAGTGCTTTGTCTCAAGCTTCAGGGGTTTTGCATTGCTATATTCAGAGTTTCCTCTATTCTAAGGTGGTATGATACTCCTCTCCTGGCCCATGCTCTGGTCTGTGAGTGCAAGCACTCCTTTCTGCTGTGTAACTGCCAGGAAGACTCCGTATCCACAGCCACCACAAGCTCTGCCACACCAATGCTCCTCCTCCCTCAAGGACCACCAATCAGGACCGCAACCCAGATCCAAGCAGGGCAAAGCAAGAGAGCCTTGCCTCAGTACCAGCAAAGTGATCCCTGCAGTCCTCCTCTGATCAGTCACTTGATTCTTCCCACTGTGTGTGCCTGGAGACGGAAGCAGCTGCTGCTGCAGCCACCTCTGCCACTCTGGGACTTCAGATGGACTATACACTACTCTCACCCAGATCCAGCAGTTTTCCCACTGACCTGCTCAGTTGTCTTTGGCGTTTGTGGGTTGAGAATTCTGGACACTGCCACAGCTCAGCGACTCAGGGCCCTGAGGCCTGCTCTGCCTGGTCTACTCTTGCCTGGTCTGTCCTGGTGTGGCCCATGTTGGGCTGCGTTCTTTTCCCAGAACAGTGCGATAGACCCTTCCCAGTGACCATCTAGGCCATCTTGGGCTGAAGACTTGTTTCACTCTGTTATTTCACGATTTCTGTAGCTGTAGAATTTGTTTAGAGTCATTTTTTACAGATGTTTGGAGGGATTTGGGAGAGAGCTTAAGCGAGTCCCTGTTTTCAATCTGCCATCTGGCTCTTCCCCCTCTCAGAACAAAATTAATTTTAACTTGTATTAATTGATGCATAGCACACTCTTATGAGTAGGGGTCATGGGAATATTAGGGAATTGAAGAAAAGATAATAGGTTGTTGTGAGTAGCCAATTAATAATCAACTATTAAGTGCTACTGTATGCCATGTACTGAGCAAAAGAAGATCTCTAAGAGATTTTAGCATTCATTTCAAAATTATCTCCCAGGAAGACTCTTCCATTTCAGACAAATGTGTATTTGAGTGACCTTTCTAAAAAAAAGAGAGTGCTGACTTTTGTCAAATATATATATATATATATATATATATATATATATATATATATATATATATATATATAGGTTATAGCTATCAATATTTACTCTATTCCAAATGAAAATATCTTGGTATTATTAAAATAGTTTTGACTTTGATGACCCCTTGAAAGGGACCATACTTTGAGAACCATCGACTTAGACAAACACCATTATTGTTAATCATATAATTTTATTAATAATAATCCATAATAGATATGAAAACAGCATATTTAATCATGAGAGGATTTCACGTGCATGCTGGGCTCCTGACAACTGTATTATTCACTCCCATATAAACAAAAACTTTTGGGGATATTCAATAGTTTTTGAGAATTAAAAAGCCATCCTGAGTCCAAAAAATTTGAGAATTGCTAATCTAAGCCTATGATTTCAGATTTTTACGATGGGAGAATTGACAAAGTTTATAGTTAAAGTGTTTTCTTCAGTTTTTATAAGCCAGAGGTGGGGTGAGGATTAGATAAGATTGAGTAATGGAGAATTTTTACATTTTAAATATGTTTTTGGAGATAGCAGAACTGAACCCTAGATTGCCTTTGAGACCACTAAGAGAGTTAATAATAGAATTAGTCACATAGCACCTGACAGATGCTATTGTACACAATCTTGCTCCCTATACACCCAAACACACCAAAAAGAATGTTTATATATGGGTCTTGTCTCTCTTATCTGTGGGATGAAACATGAAACATTGATACAAGATTAAAATATAAAGGCACCTTTCCCATGAGGGTATAAAATGAAAAACAAGAAGGTTCATTGACATGAATTAATGTGATATTTCTGATTTCGTATTTCTCTCACATTTAGTAAAATAGTTTTTATGACATTATCAATCCCTTGCTTCCTCTGTCAAGTTGTTTCATGTACTTATGTCTTGAATTCCCAAAGAAATATAAACTCTTAGAGAGCAGTGTCTGTCTTCAGTTTCTTTTGTAGCCCTTTTCCCTCTACCAATTTTGAACACACTTGGAACACACTTGGAACACACTACATACTTGGCATAAGATTAAAAAATGAGTACCTAATTTCTCCTTAGGTTTCTTCCCCAAGAATGGCACACTGCTGTGTAGTGGAAAAGGTGCTAGACTCAGTATGAAGAGATCTAGCTTTGGAATTCTTCTTCTGACACTTACTAGCTATGCGATCATGGGTAAGTCACAATCTTTCTGAGCCTTACTTTCCGATCTATAAATTGGGAATAAGAGTATTTGCACTACCAACCCCTAACAGTTGTCATGAGAAAAGCAACTTGGAAACCTTGGAATGTAATATATAGGTCAAACTATCATTACTGTCTGTAACTGGTGGAAAGGGCACTCCACACTGAAAACTCTGTTTTCAGCTTCATCACTAACTATGTGAGTGACTTTTAACAAGTTACCTCACTTTTTGAAGTTTCTTTTGTTCCATTAGTGAAATGAGGAGGTTGTTGTAGACAGTCTCTAAGGGTTATTTCAGCTTTAAGCATTTATGATACTAATGTCTAGATAGCAATAGTGCACATGTGATCCAGACACATTCATGGTACATAAATTTAAAATAAGATGAAAGGAAATATTTCCTTCATCTTAAATCCTATGGTAAATCTAAAACTTCATTCTGATTTGCCATATATCTCTCCTTTTTTCAACAAGTGATACTTTCCAATAAGTTGTATTCCAGGGCTGGAATCAGAAAGACCTGAGTTCAAACCCAGCTTCGGACATTTAGTAGCTGTGTGATCCTAGGAAAATTACTTAATTTCTGTCTGCCTCAGTTTCCCCAACTGAAAATGGGGCTCATAAAAGCACCTACCTCCCAAGGATCTTGTGTTCAAATAGCATATTTGTAAAGTACTTAGCAGAATGCCTGGCACATAGCAGGTGCTTAATAAATGCACATCCCCTTCTTACTTCCCTTCCCCTACTATTAGTGAAAAGAGCTGAATATTGTCTAGTCCATTTAGTAAGGATAATGAGTGCATATTGCTAGAATATACTCTGAGAAACCTCTGTGGCCTCTTCATTTATTTTCTTCACCGTTCTAAGTCAGGTTTTCAAGTTAATTTTTAATGTTACATTTCAAGATTCCCTTTAGAAAATGATGTTTCCTCATAAATAAATAATACCAAATGAGGCCTCTTGAAATGATCAGTCACCTTAGGGTGTGTCCTCAGTCATGGAGCATTTTCCCAGCGCTATTGAAAAATGCATCAATCTTTCCAAATGAAATTTGGAGACAATTCTGGACTACTCCACTAGGACATTGGATGAAAACCCAGTGTTTTGGCCAAGCCTGGGGGATGGTAGGAGGGAGACAGGAGGCACAATGGTGCCTGCTGGCCAGTTTGCAGTAATGCCCAAACTTGTAGCAGCTGATCTTCAGCTACAGAAAACACATACTAATGTCTCTCATAGTGATGCCACTATGACTTTATATTTCTCTCATGTTTAGTAAAATAGTTTTTATGACATTATCAATCCCTTGCTTCCTTTGTCAAGTTGTTTCATGTACTTATGTCTTGAATTCCCAAAGAAATACAAACTCTCAGAGAGCAGTGTCTGTCTTCAGTTTCTTTTGTAGCCCTCCTCCCTCTACAAACTTTGAACACACATATAGCCTCAATAAATTGATTGAATGAGCTTCCCTTTGTTCCCATTCCCCTCTTGCAGAGTTGTTTTCTCCTAAAATATCAGTGGCTTGAGCCCCCTAAGGCCAAAACACAGGTGCTAAGTGGAGAAATAAACAAGCCCATTTGTAACAAAGGCCATGCCCACCATGAAATAACATACAAAAAGAGGTAGCTGTCAAATATAGATGAAGCCCAAGAGCACAGGTGCATCACCATCATCACTCAGTACAACTGAAGCATCTCCCCACCAGCTGCTATTTCCATTGGAAGCAATCACTGGCAGATTCTAAGAAGCAGTGGCAGAGACATTTTTGGCTGAGGTGGTCTGATCTGGTCACTCATCTTAGTCCAAGTTAAACCATATTATTACACTGTGAGAAGCTGTGTGATTTTGCACATGGAAACCTTGAACAAAGCTGAATACCTCAGGCAGTATGTAACAGCACTTTCCATGGACCCTGTCCCCTACTAACATATTGTCTATACTTCGTTGCTGTCCTTAAGATACTGCCATTTAGGAATGGCATAAAGAGATGCATTGTTTCTGTTCACCCCGAGAAGATTAGGAAATACTAGATAAGGGTCCTGTTAGACTGTGTATGACTGTGGGTAGTGGGAAAGAATGAGAGGACTATCTTGAACTGGTCATATTCCTAGGGTTAATAGCTGCTTCTGAGAATTGGACTAAGACTGAGCTCACATCTGGGCATAAAGCTCCAAGCGTACTCAACCTCCACTCTGAAAGAACAATACTCAGGCAAGAAGGCAGTAATCTCATAGAGAAACCATTTCATCCCCTTCATCTGCCTTCCTCTGCCAACTCCTGGCTTACCAGGGCAGCACAAAATCCCCGCTTATCATCCTGCCTCCAGCCCTTCTAATTCAACCAGTGCCAAAGGTATGTGGACCTTTGGCATTGCTCTTGCCATATTCTCTGCTTTTCTTTGAGTACACTTGGCACCTAAAAGACTGAAAATGTCCAAGTAAGAAATAGAAAAGGGTATGGTATAGAAGGTACTTGTATGAGATCCTAGTACAAAATACGGGAACCATTGTGGTCTTAAGAAACTTAATAGGCAGGAAGAGCTGGCCCTGGTAAAAAATGTCAAATGGGTAGTATCTCTTCAGCATTTCTTACATGCTGCACTCTTCTCATTCATTTAAGTATAATTATCAGCTCTTAGAGATGGGATCTCAGAGGCCATCTAGGCCAACCCATAGCAAAGACAAGTATATTCTCTAAGACACACCTGACAACTGGTTGTTCAGAATTTGCTTAAAGGGGACTCTGTTCCTTCCTAAGGAAAATGCTTCCACCTTTAGGATAGCTCTTATTATTAGTCCATTTTTGTTTCCAGACATCAAGCCTAAATTTGTCTTTTTTCAAATCTTTCCCATTATCCTATCTCTAGGACCAAGTAGGACAAGTCTAATCCCTCTTCAATGTGACAATCCTTCAGATACCAAAAGACAGCCATCATAACTCCTCTGAGTTTATTCTCAAGGCTAAACATCTCCAATTGCTTCAAACAACTATTATATGTCAAGGAAGCCATGGGAAACAGTAGATAATGGAACCTGTGGTAATAGACTAAGAGTCATGGCACCTCATTTTGAAGTCTGGCTCTACCTTGTAGGCTCAGGTAAATCACATCATCTCTCTGCAACTCATTTCCTTCATCTGTGAGATGAGAGCACTGATAAGTACTAAGGTCCCTTCTAGTTCTTGTTCTATGATCATCTGATCTTAGAATTTGAGGCCCTGTGTTGTACTGGTTGCTCTCAGATGTCACAAGAGCTTACCACTGTTCTTCCCAGGAATGTACCCCCTTGAAATAAACATAATATTTGACATGTGGCCTTTCCCAGGGTAGAATATGATAGATTTAGTACCTTCCAGTCTTGGGTACTATGCCTCTGCATAGTGACATGCATCACACTGTTGATAAATATTCACCTTCTAGTTCAATAAAAACCCCCCTTTTTAAATATGATCTGCCATTTAGCCATGCCTCACCCATTATGTCCATATAAAGTTAATATTTTGGACCTATAGCTGAGACTTTTTTCTTGATCTTATTTTCTCCCACTTGTAGCCTATCAAGATCCTGACTCTGGTACTCAGTGATAGCTTAGCATTAGTGCAAATTTGGTAAGTTTGCATGCCATCTTGTGCTGTTATACTTCATTGACAAAAACGGTAAAGATCTCAGGGATAAGCACAGATGCATAGGCTATGCCATCAAATGCTTCCTTTGGACTCTGCATCCAAATATTAGTGCCTAAAATTTGAGTACAGCCATTCAAATAACTTTGAATCTACCTAAATGTATTATCACCTAGCCTTTTATCTCTTCAACACATAGAATATCATTAGAGACAATTAAAATATGTTGATAAAATATACAGTCTAGCTACTGCATTTCCCTAACTAATCATTTAGTAACATTGTAAAACAAAATAAATAAGGTTAGTCTTGCAGGATCTGTACTGATGGGCTTTACATGGGTTTTTTGTGATAGTCATGCTGCTTTCCCTATTTCATACTTGTAAGACTGATTTTAAATGCAAATGTGAAGTTTTACATTTATTAATATTAAATTTTATTTTATTAAATTCAGCTCAATATTTTGGCCTGCCAAGTTCTTTTTGAATCCTGACTCTGTCATCCATTCTGTTCACTGTTCCTCCCACCATTGTGTCATCTGCAAATTTGATAAACATGTCATCATATAAGATACTGCCCCTTTAAGAATTAAGCTGTTTGGCTGTGGAAAAGGCCAAAAATAATTAGTGTTTCTGCATAAAGAAGAGCAAATAAATCTGTTTCAGAAGAATGTAAAATAAGGCCCATTTCACAGGTGAATGGTTTGGTGGCTGGAAGGTATAGAAAAAAGGACTTTTGCTTAATGTTAATAAAAATGCTATTAACATAATTTTCCTATAGGATAGGAGCAGTTTCACTTCCAAAAGGAGAAGAAAAATGAACTTTTAAAAATTGTAATAAGTGTAAAGTGATGCCCTCTTAATAGGTGCTTTGGTGCTGCAAATGTCAGAAAAGAATTTATATTTACTAAAAACTCATAATGCAAGTGGTAAGAAGCACACATTGAGAGACATAATAAGAGGACTGGTTTGTTTACTGAAAAATGTCTGACTGCAGAGCGTTGTGGACCTTTGGTTCATTTGCATGTAATTTTTAAAAAAAAGAATTAGAAGGTTAATACTCACAAAATAAATCAAATTATTTTTGAGATGTTGGGATGATTAAATAAGGATAAAAGGTTTCATGAGGTTTTGTTTTTTTTTACCTCATAAGGGAAAAATGAGTCACTGATACCAGGAAACTGATATGATCCATTAAAAGAATGGAAAGAATCTGAGTGGAAAGAATCTGACTGGAGTAGTCAGGAATGGAATAATAGAGGGCAAATGAGCAAGAATTAAGATTCAACAAGGAGTAGAGAAGCCACTGCTTTGTGAAGAAACCAGCAAGAAAGGAGTCAGTTTACACGAAGACTTCAGTGCCTAATTCCGGATTGGCTGAAGAAAGACAATTTCTCATTGGAAGACTACTGGAATTGTGAAAGAAGAGAAGCCACTCAAAAAGGCCTCCCTACTTTCTGCTTCCTTTTCTCCCATATAGAAGCAGGGGAAAAAAGTAGAAAAGAGAAATACAGGCTTGTGTTAGGGGCCGAGTTAGAGCTGAGCCCCGTCCTCCTCGGACCTCCAGGCACAGGGGCCTGCTGAGATAGACTCGGGGCTTTGAGATGTGGGTGGAGCCAGGAGGAGGGGTCTCACCTTTGTTGCCTCCTTGGCAATTCCAGGTCTTTGCCTGGGCCTGCCTGACCACATGGAACTTCCGGCTCTCTGTCTGGGCTTGCCAAAGCACGTGGAGTTTCCGGTTCTTTGTCTGGACTCCCTGACCGCAGGGAGCTTCAGGTTAGCTAGGGAAGAGAAGGGGAGGAGAGTAGGCGGAGTCGGGGCAGTCCTAGTATCCAGGTGTATTGATTTTTACCTGTCCTTCACCCACGTAACCAAAGAATGTACCTACGTCACTAGAGATATAAAAGTGCTGCTTGCTGAAATAATAAACGGAGTCGTTTACCATCTTTCGGCTCCTGCCCCATTCATTGTCCGCGAGATCAGGTCCTTTGCTAGGCAAAGGCCTGGGGCTTGGGGGGAACCCCGAGTATAGTTGCGAGACTTCGGGAGCCCGTAACAGGCTTGGAAGCTGATTTGCTTCAGCTGCTTAATAACTGATTGGAAGAGGCAAAATACTAGTGAGTGAAAAGCTGGCTGGCCATTGCCCAAAGACAACCAGCTTGATAGACATTACAGTTCTCTGGCTTAAAAGGGAACTGCTAGCCTATGTAATGATACTTTAACACTTTTTAATGTTATTTTAAGAGTGATTTTGAGTTAAAAAGGAGAAAAGAGGCAAACAAATTTATTGAGTACCTATATGTGCCAAGGCACTATGCCAAATGATTTACAAATATATCTCATTTGATGCTCCCAACAAACCTGCAAGGTGGGTGCTATTATTTTTTCCCCAATTTTACACTTGAGGAAATAGGGGTAGACGGAGGATAAATGACTTCCCCAGGATCATACAGCTGCTAAGTATATGAGGTTGAATCTGAATTCATGTCTTCCTGACTCCAGATCTAGTGTTCTGTCTACCACACACAGCTTGTTAATCTTCATCAGTTCTAAAGTAAAAGAGGATTTGTTCAGCAGACATGGGGTGAGGATCAGAGAAAGAGTACTGAGCAGTTAAGTAGCTTCATTTGGTGCGGATGTTCCTGAATAGATAAATGATATCAAGACCTGCAGTCTAGGGGCAGCTAGCTGGTGCAGTGAGTAGAGCACTGGCCTTGGAGTCAGGACAGACCTGAGTTCGAATCCAGCCTCAGACACTTGACACATGTACTAACTGCGTGACCTTGGGAAAGTCACTTAACCCCAATTGCCCTACCTTCTCCCCTCCAAAAACAGAAACCAAAACCCTGCAGTCTACGGCTTTTAATTACCTGAGCACATAGGCTGGTTTTCCACACTCAAATGTTTTCATTCCAGGTTTCTCTATGTATTCCTACTTTCATCTACTCATCAGCATTAACAGGATAATGTGACCTAGATAATTATGGTTTGCTGGATATTTTTGTATTTGATTATATTAAATGACTGAGAAACATTGATTGTTTGCTTTTACCTTACTGATAAGTGAATAGACAGGTTTAAGATCGAATGGTGTCATCATTAGAAAGGGTTAGTTTTGTGTAAATGTATATTGGTGGGGGCTTTTGAATAATAGTGATATGTAAGGGGGTTACTTATCAGCCACAACATAGTTACTTCTCAAACTTAGAAAAAAACTGAGTATAACCATGTGGTGGTCTTCCTTCCCTAAAAAAAATCATCCAGTGTGAGAGAAGGTTTGTGTGAATGAGCCAGTTCAAAGTATGAGTAGGTTGGCCATACCCCATGTGAACAACGTATATTGTAGGGTCCAAAAAAGTTCATGACATGCACACATTATATATGCTTTATCCAAGGCATTGGTAACAAATGTTAAACAAGACAGGGCCATGGCTAGATCCATATAGAATTCATTCAAACTTCACAATGAAAGATTGTGGAGAAGGAGAGAGGACTTCAAGATTTGATTATTTAAAAAATATACAAGCTATTGAATAATTCATTTTTTGACAGACTTACTAGGAATCAGAGGAATATTGTAGACTTTAATTTGACTAGAGTTTAGCAAAGTACACGAAATAGTCTCTCATATTATTCTTCTGGAAAAGATAGGAGATGGGAGAGCTAGAAAATAGTATACTTAGTCTGATTTGTAAACTGGTAGAATAATTAGACCAAGGAATTTACAGCTGATTTTTTATGAAGGGTTTATGAAAATATTTTAAATATTCTCTTCAGTGATACAAATAGTTTATTCATCTCCCCATACACCCAACTATACAGTCAATTTGTCAAGTAGTTGTCGTTGATCAGAGATTGAAAGTGTCTGAGGCTGGGTTTCAACTCAGGTCTTCCTGACGTGAGGCCTGGTACTCCATTTACATTACTACCTAGCTGCCCTTATAGTGCCTGGCATATAGCAATAAATATTTGTTGACTAGCTATTAGCCATTTTTCCTAGTCTAAGTATAATTATTTGTGGCAAAGAAAATGCAAGTAAGGTAAGAAATGAGTAGCTCTGCACTCTCCCAGTCATCTCTTAGCCTTAGTCCATACTTTCTGAGTGTGGTAGGAGATTGACAGTCTTTGGGGAAGAAAGCTGGAGCCAGTTGCCCCTTCATTCACCTCAGCTTTGTATTTAAGGCCTTCAGAGTCTGGCTGTAATTCACCTTTGCAGATATATTTCAGTTTACTCCCCTCCATTTACTCTACATTCTAGCCAAATAGTTCCCTAAACATGGCATTCCATTTTCTGCCTTGTTGCATTTGTACAAGTTTCCCCTCATATCTGAAATACATAACTGCCTCACACAATCCTCATTTTTTCTTGGAGTATCAAGTTAGTTGTCATTTGCTCTGTAAAGACTTCCCTAAATCCTCTAATCATTAATATCCTCTCTGTCTTCAAAGGACCTTGCATTACTTTTTTATGTCTATGTTATGTTGTAGGCCCTCCATTAGACTCTAAGCAAATGTAAGCTACTGGAGGACAGCAGTCATTTTGTTTTTTGTCTGTATATCCCCAGCGCCAGTACCTTGTTCATCATAAGAATGTAAACAGCTCAGCAAATTAATTGAATAAGAAGACAACCCTGGAGCTGAAGAGTCAAAGAGCCGTGTGCCCTTCTTTCTGATATCTTCACTTCCTCTTAAAAACTGTATCTTCATTTCATGAGTGGGCATGTACATATGTATGAATCAAAGAGTATGATTTATTCACATTAGGATGGCAATAAACAAAGTAATGCTTTAAAACCAGTGCAAGGCCACGCAAAGCGTAAGGTAAGTAGATTTTTAAAATTAAGACTTTTTTCTAAAAGGTTTTTGAAGTTTCTGTGAGAAAATATGATGTAGTAAAAAGGAGCTTTGTCTTTGGAGTCAGGAGTTACTTGAATCCCCCTCCTAATTGTAGCTGAGTTGCCATGAGCAAGTTACCCCGGCCTGAATTTCCTCCTGGCTAAAACAGTTGTGCACCTAATTCAAGGACTGGTTCTTAGAATCACATGAGAAAATATACATTGAACATTTTGTAAAAGTTAAGCCTTATGTAACTGTCAGCTTTTAGCATTACTGTGATACTCTTAAATGTAGAAAACAAAGAGAGGTGAAATTCGTTCCCCACAGTAGAATCCATCTCAGTTAAAAGCTTTTTTTCTGTTAATACAAAGGAACTAGTGATAGTCTTTTATGCAAAAAAAATTAATTGAAACTTAATTCACCATCTGACCAAGGAGTTGCCTTCATAGGCACCTCAAAGAGTAAAGAATCTCTTGCATAGGCATGGTCTCATTGGGTATTCAAGGAAAATACTCTCATTAAGGAAGGAATATGAAGGAGTTCCGCCACTTTTCCAACTGGGTCAGAAGGGTGAACAAGGTATGAGAGAGAAGCCATTAAATGGAAATCATCTGTCTGGTTCCCCTCATTGTACTTTTCCATTTGTGTCTACAAAAGCAGTCACTTCACAAAGAATGGCATCAGTCAAGGAGGAAAAAGGGACCTAATTAGAAGGTCAGGGACTTAGAGTTCCCAGGAGATTGATTTCAGAGGATAAAACTAGTGTAACCAAGGGAGAAGCACCATAGGTGATAGCCAGCTTAAGGAGCTAACAATGCCAAGGGTGGAGAAAATGGGGAAAGAGTTGACAACTGACAACTTGTGTGCACTATTGTCCTTTATACTGCCTTTTACACAGGGCTAGTCATAGGTGAAAGCTTACCTGCCATGCCTTCTTACTTGTGAGGTTGCCTTCCCTAACCCTCTAGCATGCACCCCAAGTACTCAAACCCCAAGGCCTGCCCTCCCTGACCTTAGGTGGCAAGATGGCAACACCACACATTTGACAGGTTGAGTGGATCAAATCAGGATATCCTTGCTGAATACTGGGAAGACTGTTGCTACCAGACTTCTTCTCTTATGTGCATTAGGACACACTCCCCAATCACCTATATTTTCCAATTAAAACTACTTGTCCTGTATTTCATACCTTCTTGCCAGATTTTCTATGATTTCCACTCACTAATCTGATAAACTCATCCAGGTTTACGTGCTCATGGGAGTATAAAAGAAATCCATTTTAGCATCGTTCTTGCTAATTATCTTATTATTCATTATTATCTTAAGAAATATCACTCCCCACCCCTTTTTGTAAGGGGGTAAATACTAGAGGAATTATCTCAATTTTTATAGAGGATTAAACTGTCACAAAGTTAGTAGAAGAAGCCAAGTTCAAACTGGACTCCAAATTTAACATTCTTCTTTTATTCTTTGGATATGACGAGATTTCTCTGAAGAACTTTAGAATCGATTGTGAGACATGGAAGACACTGGCACATTGCTCTATGAGCAATACAGAATTGCAGTAACTCAAAAGAAAGATGGGATGCTCAAACTTAGAGATATCTCCACTCCAAATGTCCACTTGGACTATTTGTACCTGACCTATGGTAGAGCCTTCCAAGCTCATATTGGTTTGTTTAGCCACAGTCTGGTACACTGTACCTTGACCCCGACATAGTGATATCATTTTGGTCCTCTTCTAGCACAAAGGATAGTAATCAACCAACCATAATGATATCTAACATTTATACAGTGCTTTAAGGTTTGCAAAACACTTCACAAATATCGTTTGGTCCTCATAGCAATCCTGGGAGCTAAGTACTATTATTATACCGTTATTATGCTCTCTGTTTTACAGATGAGAAAACTGAGGCAAAGAGAGATTAAGTAACATGCTCAGGGTCACACAACTAATAAGTGTCTGAGGAAGGATTTGAATGTAAGTCTTCCTTGCTCCAAGTCCAGCACACTATCCATTGTATTACATAATGGGAATTCCAGGCTTTGTGGGAGTGAAGACCTCAAGATATCTGACCAGTGGGAAGATTTTTGGGATCAGATGAGGAAACACAGAGAGCATTTTCTTTTGTGATCAGTTAACAATAGTCAATAAATATTTATTTAGTGCCTGAGTAAATCAGACATTTATGAGTATGCCTTACTTGTGGAATATGAAGATGTCCTTGAGGGGCCTTTGGAGTATGTCAATATAGCTTAACAAGGAGGTGTCTTCTTCCCCTACCATTTGGGTGGGAGCACCCTCCTTCGATTGACTGCCTACAACTTTAAGACTGGTAAGACTGAACCAGATGCTCTTTTGGCCACTCTTATCTGTTATGTTCATGGGGTGAAAATCCCAGTTCCAAGTTCAACCCTCACTTCCATTCCCACTGCCATCTTAGGCTTAACTCCCAGACACCCTAGATTCAATGCCCTTCCTGATCCAGCCACACCCTACCTTTTCAGTCTTTTTTCACTTTCCACACCCTATTCTGAGAACTATGGATATTGACAACCTTGCTATTCCTTGCACAAGACTCTCCACCTCCTGATATCCAAACATTTTTACAGGCTTCCTTCTAAAATCCAACCTTCTATAGGAAGCCTTTCCTGATCCCTTTTAATTCTAGTACCTTCTTGAGAGCATGGACTGTCTTTTGCTTTGCTTTGGATCCCCAGGGCTTAGCACAGTGCCTGGCACATAGCAGGAGGTATAACCTAGATATGCCCAGTTCACCTTACATAGAAGCCTAACCTGCCTCCCTCCCCAGACTTGAGCCCTAGGCACTCTAATTAAGGAGATATCATGTAAACAGCTATATACAAACAATCTAGATATTGGAGATAATCTCAAAGGGAAGGTATTAGAATTAAAAGGAAAGGCTTCCTGTAGAAGGTAGAATTTTAGTTGGGACTTGAGAAGCCAGGGAGCAGAGAGGAAAAGGAAGAGTATTTCAGGCATTCAGGAAAGTGAGTACAAAGATCTGGAATCAGGAGGTGGAGATCTTATGCAAGAAATAGCAAGGGGAATAGGTCAGGAAGGGCATTGAATGTTTGTATGTATTTTTATAATTTATATAAAATACATAAATATATGTGTATACATACATAAATCTATACATATATGTGTATATACATATACATTCATACATACATATATATGTGTGATAGAGAGACAGGTGGATAGATAGTTTTTGTATTTGATCCTAGACGTCCTAAGAAGCCACTGGAGTTTATTGTGCAGGGCATCAAGCATGGAGAGAAAGAATCACCGCAGCTTAGACCTTTAGTGTATGCATTAAATATTACAGATAGAGAATCTGGATCCAAACAACTTCTGAGGCTTGATGAAGCCCATATCTGAAAAGATTCCAGATCATCACTGAATTCAATTTATATTTGGCAGGCTAGTTTTCCCCTTAACATTCTACTCCAGGGCCAACTATTATGGAAAATACTTGGTATATATCAAGAAGGCATTTATATCAGACTGAATTATGAATGTGTCCCTAACTTGTAATTCTTGGGCAATAATAGCATAGTCACAGAAACAAAGACCCATAAAATTGCAATACTATAAGGGACTTCAGAAATTCTCTAGTGTAACTACAAAGTATATGAATCCTATCTACAATACTTCTAACAAGTAGTTATTGAATATCCAATTAAAGTCCTTCAGTGATCCAAATGTTTCTGCCCCTGAAGCAACCCATTCCATTTTTGGACAGCTCTAATTATTAGAAAGCTTTTCCTTCTGCTGAGCCAAAATCAATGAATTAATAAGCTCTTATGAAGTGCCTACTTTGTAGTAGGCAGTCCCTCCCTCTTACTCTTCTAGGCAAACTCAGTAAGTTTGACAGTCTAGAATAAGGATCCCTCTAAAATACAGCAGTAGTATATTTGAACAGAGGCTGTCCTCACCTATAGAAGATCTCCAGTCTTCTTACATATTACTTCTTTCTTCATATGTTTTGACTCAGTGGCACTGGTCTTCTGGTTCTCCCATGAATAAGATATTCCATCTCTTGGCTCCAGGAATTTTCTCTGGCTATCTCCTATGCCTGGAATATGCTTTCTCCTCAAGTCCATCTACTGACTTCTCTGGTATCTTCTGAGTTTCAATTAAAAGTCTGTCTTTTATAGGAAGCCTTTCTTAACACCTAGCAATTCTTTTTTAAATTACATTTATTTTATTCTGAACTTAAGTAACAAAACGAGCATTTCCATAATAATAGAATAGAAAAAGGATGATTGTAAATGAAACTGCAAATCTATTGTATACAACTTGCTATTCCTTTTAAATATATAATAAAGTTATCATGTAACTTTCTCCAGCGATGGTCTTTTCCATCTTTTTATTTTGGAAGGGAGGCAGTATGGTGTAGTAGAAGGGGCACTACGTTTAGAGTCAGAAGACCTGTATTCAAATCCTGTCTCTTGGATATATTACTCATCCTCTCTGAACTTCTCTCACCTTATCTTTATCTTTAAATTTTATTTTATTTTTAATTTATGGAACAAAATAAGCATTTCCATAAATTTTATTCTGAACTTAAGTAACAAAACAAACATTTCCATAATAATAGAACAGAAAAACAGATGATTGTACGTGAAACTGCAAATCTATTATGTATAACTTGCTATTCCTTTTAAATGTATAGTAAAGTTATCATGTAAATTTCTTTTTTTTAGTTTTTCCCTCACCCTAGAGATGCTTACTATTACACATGAATAAGTGCCTCTCTGTGTGTGCACACAAGTGTGTGTGTAAAATTATTCTATAAATACTTCTATTTATCAGGTCTTTCTCTGGATGCAGAAAATATCTTTCTTCATATATCCTTTATAGTTAATTATTAGGTTTTTTTGGTTTGCACATTGTCTCCCCCATTAGATTGTGAACTCCTTGAAGCTAGGAACTATATTTTGCCTCTTAGTAGGTACTTAATAAATTGTGTTGGTTGATTGGTTTACTACAGTATTCTATTTTACCCCAATAGTAAGTAGTGATTCAATTTGCTGATCTTAAAAGGAAAACAAAAAGAGAGAACAATTTTCTTAACTATTATTATGTATGTCTATACTTATAATACATCTGTTACAACAGAAAGGAATAGGAAGAGAGGTGACATGGATTAGTGGATAGGGAGCTGACCGGGGGGTCAGGAAGACCTGGGGTCAAGTATTGCTTCTAAGATATACTAACTATGTGACCCTAAGCAAGCCACTTAACCTCTCAACTCGTTACCAAGTTATTAAACTCATTGATGATAGAAGGATAGTGTTCTGAAGGTAGGTAGAAAACAGCTAGCAGAATTTTGATTAGGTGGTAGGCATACATTGAATGAACTGCAAAAGACAGGTTACTGAGTAATGATGGTAAAGGGAAAACCTGGAAGTTGCAATAGGGAGCAAGGAGTATTCTTGATACACCCACCTAAAGCACTGAGTTGAGGGGAATGCTTGAAACTATAGCTGGTTCTAGAAAGTGAAGCTGTGTTATAAGGAGGAATCTGGTACTCATTAAAAGCCAAAAATGGAAGAAATGGGAAAGAAAAAGATTTAAGATGAAGGCCAGTTTGTTTCCTAAAGAGCAGGCATTCCAGAAAGCATAGTGGAAGGGGCAGATAATATTAAAGTGGGACGACAGGTATGTGGGGAAAGAGAGATTGAGTTGAGAGAAATGGGAATAAGGCATCACGTGGAGGACAGGGAACAAGGTTTGGTTGATGATCACCAAGGATTCAGAATCTTTGTGATGGGGATGGTATGAGTAAGGTGGAGTTTGTTAATTATTGGGAATGATTTTATGTATATTTTCATTTTTCATAAGTTTTAGCCTCAAGTGGAATCCTCTAAGGGCCTTGAGAAGGACATGTGCTTGGAGCTGAAGTTATGGTGTTACTCCCCCTCTTGCAAAGCAAGATTTCAGGCTAGAGACTTGATGGAATGATCTTTCCCCTCTTCCCTATGAGGATAGACTCTGGTGCTATAGATAGAATGATGTTTCTTCTCTTCCAGCAGGAGGCCAGTTACCAGGCAGGAAACGTGATATGTGATGAAATGGCCTTTCTCCTCTTTCAGAGGGAGGATTCCCCCAAGGAAAATTTGTGAGACATTTTGCCTTGCTTGTCAGGGTAGTTTGAATGTGTTGAGACTTGCAGGAAGACAAGTATATTATAGACTTGGTAGCTATAAATACCCCAAGCACATGTACTCAAAAGCTTGGCCTCAGCACTGGAGAGTGTCTGTAGGCACCAGTAGGTACAAGTAAAAGGAACATCTTGCAAAGCTTGAGTAACTTCTAGCACAATTTGTTTGTCAGGTCCCTCCTGGACTAAATTTCGCTGGCTGTTTGCTCTTATCATCTTCTCATCGCTTGCCACTTAGAGCCGCAATCTGACTCCTGCTTACCTTCTTCTAGCCTTAAATATCGACATGCAGACTTTGATTATAGCTTATTCTAACTGGCAGTGCAATCAGGAACCTACCTCTTTGATCAAAGACATTCCTGGTGCTTACCCACCACATTGTAATCTAATTTGTCACATATGAGCAGTAAAGTATGCAGGATAAAGGATTGAGTCATTTATGACTAACGAAGAATGAGGGAAATTTGTAATGAATGTATAAGTAAAAATCAGTTGACTGAAGTCAAGTGTAACCAGGCAAAGAACACCGATGAGTCTGAAGCAATGTACCTGTCGAGGGAGCTATTGTTTGTAAAAATCTCTAAGAAAGAAGCTACCTCAGTAAATTTCCTCTAAGATGCTGAACAAGACAAGAAACTGTCTCTCTCTCTCTTCTGCTGCTCTGGTGGAATGAAGGGCAACCAGGAGACAGGAAATATTGAAAAGTGATGGTGCCAATTAACAATCTACCCTTTACATTTTTATCAATGTCTTTTCACCTAGTTTGTTCCTGTGAAGTTATATTTGTGAACTATGTTTTATCATGAATCATGTATGCTCAGATCCTTATAATATATCAGCCAAGCTTATCTATTCATCATATTTTTAGAATTTCATTGAAATAATACTGCAGCTCTTTGAAGGGCAAGGCTTATCTGGGATTTTTATGCCTCTGAGATCATTAGTTAAAAGCCTTTTCTTGAGGATGGAGTAACCATAATTCATGGTACTCAAAAGTACCCTGTGTGTTGATGCTACCAAAAAGATTCAGCACTTCAATTCAATGAATGTTTAAGTTCCCACAATGTGCATGGCACTGGGCAGGAGCCAAAGTATAAGACAATTCTTGCTTTCACGAATTTTACACTCTAGTTCCAACCAATGGATTATAAATATATTCCTTGGATTGATCAAGTATCCCATGGCCCTTGAGACTTTGTCTACTGGGTAGACATTTTGTAGTCCTTAGAGTCGATCAAATCTTCTCCAGAGAGAAAAAAATTTGAAAATAGGCAAGGGGAGGTAACACAGCAAATAGGTTTATTAGTAGCACCTACTGCCTCAGCCAGAATGCCAGAAAATAGGACATATCCATAATGTACCAATAAGGTATAGTGGACTTGAAGTCAGGAGACATCTAAGTTTAAATACCAACCCTGGCACCAACCATCTGTATCATTATGAACATTTCTTTATTCTTCCTGATTCTCAATTTCCTCATCTGTAAAGTGAGTAAAATAATAACTATTTACCTTACAGGGTTATTGTGGGGCTCAAATGAGATAGTATATGTCAAGCATTTTGCAAACGTCAAACCTTATATAGCTTCATATAGATTTTATTATTTGCAAAGTGCATTAGGATCCTTCCCCTAATGCATACTGGATATATGGCCTTGGGCTCATCACTTCAACACTCAGTATCCATGGGCAGCTAAATGGCCCAGTAGCTAAAGTGCCAGGTCTGGAGTCAGGAGTACTCATCTTCCTGAGTTCAAATCTGGCCTCAAACACTTGCTGGTCATGTGACCTATGCAAGTCATTCAACCCCATTTGTCTCAGTTTCTTCATCTATTTTTATTTTATTTTAAATTTATGGAACAAAAAAGCATTTCCATTAACATAATGTAATAAAAAGATGATTGCACATGAAACTGCAAATCTATTATTTACACATTGCTATTCCTTTTAAATATATAAGAAAGTTATCATGTAAATTACTTTCTTTTTTTTTCCCTTTTTCTTTCTCTCCACCTGCATCTCCTGCTGCAGAGATGGCTACCATTAGACACACACACACACATGTGTATATATATATATATATATATATATATATATATATATATATATATATATACATACATACATACATATATACATACATATATATATACACATATGTAAAATTATTCTAATACAAACTTCAATTTATCAGTTCATTCTCTAGATACAGATAGCACCTTTCTTCATATATCCTTTATAGTTAATTTGGCTATTTATAATAGTCAAAATGACATTCTCTCAAAGTTGTTCTTAAAACAATATTGCTGTTACCCTATACAATGTTCTCCTGATTCTGCAAATTTCACTCTTCATTATTTCATGTTCTTCCCTCTATGAACCAGTTACTATGAGAGTGAGGTTCAAACATTGTCCATTAACCCTACCCCACCCCTGCCATTTCCTCTTCCATTGTAAAAGCTCTTCCTTGCATGTCTCTTCTATGTGAGAAAAATTTCCCCATTCTACCTCTCCCTTACCCCCTTCTCTTAGGACATCCTTCTTTCATGTAGCACAATAATTCTTAAATTATGTCTCCTTGACCTATTTTCCCAGTCAGTTGTTTTTCCAATGAGATGTTTCACATCTTCTTCTACTTTTTCGTTCTTTTGGCTTTGTTTTATTGTTTCATGCTGTTACATTGAGTCATTTACTTGCTTAAATTCTAATTTTTAAGTAATTATTTTCCTCAGTTAGTTTTTGTAAATCTTTTTCCACTTGGCCAATTCTGCTTTTTAAGGATTTCTTTACTTCAGTATTTTCATGCCTTTTTAACCAAACTGTTCATTCTTTTTTCATAATTTTTCTTGCATATTTACAAGACCAAAATCTTTTCAGAATTATGTTAAAACTTTTAATTTCTAGTATGGTAACTAGCAATGGATATACAAGGATATTCCAGTAAATGTTTCATAACTGGCTCTCTTAGAAAGAGAGGGGCAGGGGGGGGGGGGAAGACCCTGTGTGCAGGATTCACCTTTAATCTGCATTATTAATATATTCTTCATTAAGTCTAGAAATCAACAAAATAATAAATCAAGCCCTGATTTGTAATTCTTGCCAATTTCTAAATTATAAATATTCATATTAATATTTAATAATAAACTGACTTCAGCCCTGGACATAATCCACACAAAAAAGTTCCAACAAGCATCTATTAAATGCCTAGTTACTTCACCAGACCCCAGACTAAGTGCTCGGCATACAAAGAAGGACAGAAGACATTTCCTTCTCACAAGGAGCTCATAGTCTAAGCAGCCATCGTAGATAACCTTTGATGGAAACATCATGTTGTAGAAAGGAAACTCATGAGTTTTGGAACCACAAAATTTGAGTTTATGTCCTGGCTCTGACATTATTAGCTCAATGATGAATGTAAGAGCTGAACTGAAATTATTTAACTCTTTTAAGCCTCTGTCTCCTCACCTGAAAAAGTGAGGATAATAATAATCCATGGGATTATAGTTCAAAGGCAGGAAAAGACCTCAGAAGCCATCTAGTAGAAGTTAAGAAAACTGAGGCCCAGGGATGTTAGGTGGCTTGCTCAGGGTTGACAATTTAACAACTCACAAATCTTATGAATACATCATCTATTATTTGCTCAACTCCATGTTATGTTAGAGGAAATCTCTCAATGACTTCTCTCTTACTTGAATGATAAAACATAAATTATATTCCCCGTGCCTTGCATACAGTAGGTACTTAGTAAATACTTGATGAATTGGATTAAATATGAGCAGCTTCAATGATAATTTTGCAAAGGGGCTGTGTTTGATAAAGGTTGACTATAGGTTCCCAGCAGGAGATACAATTCATAATCCTATTTTTAATTCAAATAGGAGAAACCAAAGACATAATTTTAGTAATTAAAAACCATAAAATTAGGAAGTTTAATGAATGCAGCAGATTAGCAAAGAAATTCAATTCATTTTGGAGAAAGTATCAAAAAGAAAAAAAAGAAAGAAAAGACTAGGAGGAAAAAAATAACTTTGTGGCCTTTCTCCTTAACAGAGCAATATCGATTCTTCTCTTCAGGAATGAAGCATTTGATGTAGAATGATAGTATTAATTGGTTAAAAAGATATTTCAACATATTGACAGTTTCATTAGAGATAAAAGAAAAGTTTGATATGAAAAGGCAATGCAGCTGTGAAATAGTACTTGGTGGGAGAGACGGGGCAAACAACCTCTCAGGTGCATTTCATTTAATTACCTGTATGGAGGAAAACTCAAGAAAGCCTTTGAGTGTCACATACTGAGAACATGAAAGAGCAGCAGTTCCTCTGTAATCTTTGTCATAAAAGAGACCTTAAAAGATGCAAACTGCTCAAGAATATGTCATAACAAACATAAACTGGACCAGTTTAAAGGACCCAGAATGCAAGGAGAGAAATGGTAAATGAACTGGTAACATGTTTTAGAATTGTTAAGAAATGAGAGATAGGGGCAGCTAGGTGGCGCAGTGAATAGAGCACCAGCCCTGGAGTCAGGAGGACCTGAGTTCAAATCTGACATCAGAGACTTGACACATGTACTAGCTGTGAGACCTTCGGCAAGAAATTTAACCCCAATTGCCCTGCCTTCCCCCTTCAAAAAAAAAGAAATGAGAGATAAAGAAGATGGGTTTCAAACTACAGCAGGCCAAAAGAAGGAGATAAGACTGCTAGAACAACTAAAGAGTGAAGAAGAGAGCAGGGACATTTTTTCTAGAAGACAGAAAATAAATATTATTTGCTTTAGAAGAGACTGCTGTGTCTGAAGTTCAGAGAGGAAGAGAGGAGGACAGAAAGAGCTTTCAAAAAAATCAGTGAGAGACCAAAGGAAATAAAAATTACAGGTTCATTGTAGGTAGAAGTTGTCCTAGAAGACATACCAAAAGAGTAAGGAAGTAACTTCAATGGGGTCTCCTCAGATGAGGCAGACTGCAATCCATCTATGCCTTTTCATTATATAATATTATTGTCCATGTCCTCTCACAAATATTTCTATGAATGTCCCTCACCACTCTATGGACCATTCTCTAAACCTCTTGACAATGTAACATATGAGCTATCCGTGTGTTAGCCTACAAGGGCCTTTTCTGGCTATGCATTTTTATGATTTTATACCATTTATTACATAACATTCATAATTGAGTATATGCTACAACATAACTGTGCCTATTATGCAACATTCCATTACCCTTCTGATAATCTATTATTTTAATTCTTCAGAGATTTTTAGTATTTCATTATTCATGGCCATCAATGGAAAACCATTGGTGTTTAAAGAAAATATGTGCTTTTACTTCAGGTAAAAACTTGGAGTTACCTAAAGCATTGAAAAATTCCCTAAAAGCAACTAGTTTACTCAATACCTATTATTTAAGGAAAGAGTGTTAAAAGAGGAAATATGACCTATAGTATATGGATATTATTATAACATAAGAAATGACAAATATGGGAAGACATTTGAACTAGTCCAGAGACATAAATAACAACAATATGCATGACAATTTTAATAATGTAAATGAAAGCAACTGAAAGGCATCCAAATTCTGATTAAAAGGAATGAACAGTTTCAGAGAACAAATGATGAAACATGACAAAACTTTAAAGAGAGGTGGGGGAATGCAGATGTGGATGTGGCATCAAATGCAGTCTCTTGATTGGTTGCTTTCATTTAACATTTCTTTATGGAAGGATTCAAAGTAGAAATGGGGTTATCAGAAAAAAAAACCACTGTGATGTAAAAACAAAAGGTATGAGTAAAAGTTCGCTTACTTTATTAGTAGGACTTTATACCAATGTAAGAAAATGCCTAGCCTATAGCTGACTGAGGAGATCAGCTTCCTGAGGAATCAGAAACTTTGTACAATTGACCAAGGTGAACGCTGTCCTTTCTCCAGGCATTCCACTTAATATAATCTCAATCTTACTTCTGATCTCAATAACTTGGTTTTAGGTACAGAGACTTTTACCATCTTGGTCAATGAAACATTTGAGCTGGGATAAGAGGTTCAGCATCCCTAAGTGACCTTTTTTGTCCTTGTTCCTGGTCCTCTATGTTCTACTTTTACTGTAGCACCCACTGGCTATTATACTCCTTTCCCACATTACCAAACACTGAACCCAATGCTCCATTATCATTGAGTTTATGTAAAGAGAAAGAAAAAAGTCTAATCTATCTACATCAGTCTCTCTGTCTATCTATCTAACTCAGGAAGGCTTTAAAGGAGGCCAGAAATGAAAGCAATAGATAGAAATTACCTATTATAGATTGGTTACTTTTGTTTATACAACTATAGTCCCCAATACTAGGTTTCCTTAGGTTTTCTCACCTTTCACAATACAAATCAAAAATGACTCTTTTCCTTCATAAAGCTTTAGTTATAATACTTTGCAGGAAGACTGATTTTTGCCCAATGCCCAAAGCATTTTCCAGGTTGGTGAGCATCTAGGGAGGCATTGGTATACAGGGGAAAGAACACTGGGCTTAAAATCAGGCGAGCCCTGAATGAGAATTCCATCTCTGATATTTACGTAGTTAAGTGATCATGAGCAAGTCACTAAATATCTCTATGCTCATCTGTAAAATGTTGATAATAATACCTGTAATACCTCCAAAATTATGAACGTTAAATTAGTAATTCATTAATTTGGTGCATCAGTATTTCACTGGATCTATCATCTCACCAATGTGGCTATTCCCTCCAATAATGCAAAATATATAGCTCCATCACAACTTCTCATTCTGTGCCAATTTTGTACAAATCCTCCTGTAAGTCCACCGGTGGGGGCTCACCCAATATCCTGGGGAGTTTTTAACCTCTTGACATTGTATAGATGTCGATGGAATAAATAAGCTGTTCATCAGTTAATCCTTATTACCAATATACGCCCAATTACTCCCTTTTCTAGTCATATGTGTTGTAGATGACAGTCTTTAGATCTCTCTTCTTTAATTCTTCATTGATAATTATGGCAGTCTAACCATATGCCTACCACACACTTCCCCATTACAATATGAGTGACCCACAACTTTAATTCTTTGAAGAGTATGGTATTCTACGACTCACAGCCACATAGGAGTGCCAGGGAATATTGATGTTAAAAAGCCAAGCCACACAATTTCCCAAAGACAATAATCTACTTTTCCACACTTCTTCAATTTTTGGCTCAGGACATTGTCTATTCACAATGTCTATGTACTAATGGACAAATGTTATAAGTTTTCCACCCAAACACTTATCGTAGTCTGGTAAATGTGTATACTTAATTTACTTGATTTTTCATAGGTGGATTGAAGCTGAAATACTTTGTATAATTATGAATCTCATTTAGGAGGCTCTGCAGAATTCTGAAGATTGATGCAGTCATCAAAATGTTATCTGCAACCAGGAGCAAACAGAGGTCACTACCATCTATAGTAGAAGTTATTAACCTTTTTTGTATGCCACAGACTTCTGTTTTTCACAATCTGATAAAACCTATGTAGACCCTTTCTCAGAACAATGATTTTAAAAGCAGACAACAAAACATACAGGATTAATAGGATAGTAAATATCTTCAAAATACATCAAAATATATATATATTTTAAAAATATATCTTCATTGACCCAAGGTGAACATATCTGTAGAGAATTCTTCCATTTGGAGTTTACAAGGACATCTTCCATGACAGTGGCAAATACCTTTGGCAAGTGGATGTCTCTGTTTTCTTCTTCACCATTTTGTATTTTATTTTGTTCCATTGCTTTGAAATAGTAAAAAAAAAGTGTCATCCACAACCTTTACTTTACTGATGATTAGGCTCTCCGTGCATAACTAGTAGTTCTCAGAATTCAATCAATCTGTTCCTAACATTGTACTTAAATGTTCTCTGGGATGTTATCCTCTCTCCCAGGGCAACCACAGGTTTGGACAGGGCAAGGGTAAACAATAACATCCTACTATGACATCCTTTGAAAGAACCCATTAGTGCCTATATCCTTGTCAGGCAATGCCAATCAGCAGTAAATTGGGCTTAGAAAAAATAGTAGATAAAACAGAGCAGATGATTGTTCTTTTAATTATTCCCCAATACAAAGATCAATAGTTCCAACAGAAATGTACTCTGGGTAATGGTCTATAGTTAGAAATCTCAGAGGACCACTATTTCCAAGGAATCAAAGCTGCAGGTGACCCAAAGCGCCATGGAATGATTCATGGTAGATGCAGTCAGGGGCAATATATTTCCAATAATGAACTATGCTAAAGAAGTGGTGCAAAAGATATCCTTTAGGAAAGATATAATCAGAAAAGAAGGTGTGCAAGTCATGTGGCATAAAGAAAAGAGTATTAGACAAATAGCACAAGTATGCCATTGACACACTCAAAACATTGAAAGACAACAACAAAACAACAAACAACTAGAGGAAAGTCTACCATATCTTGGGTGGATATTCGTGGGACTATCTTTAGAAGAACATGAATGAGGATTGGGAAGGTCAAGAAAGCATGGTGAGGTCACCCACAACCATTAAATCTCAAATGGATTAAAATACTGAAGTATTGAAGAAATACCTCTTTCATGGAGTTGTGAGAAGACGGTAAGATAACGTACACAAAGTGTTTTTCAAACCTTAAAGTACACACATACACACACATACAACTACATATATATGTCCATATATATGTATATATATATATATATTTTATTCCTTTTTCACCTCTTTAGACTCAGAAGAACAATTTAATTTTAATTGTCCTTTTTTGAAACCATATTTCCCTAAGTAATCACCAACTCTCCCCACCTTACCCGAGGAAGAGGGGATATGATTGGCAAAGAAATACAAACAATGGAAGGTTGTTTTCCTACACTCTCAAAAACTGCAGCAGTCTGAAAGTACTCAGAGACAAGCTCATTCTTCAAAAATACCAATAATATAAGAATGGAGAATTGGAGAGGGCTAGAGATACAGGCTATGGGGCTCTGAGACAAGGAAAACTAGATTCAATTATGGGACCAAAAACAAGTCTAAATGTGAAGAAGGTGATTTATTGTACAAATAAGGTACTGGATTGAAACTTTTCATATTGGTCTTCTCTATATGAGAAGAAAACCATGCATGTTAAGGATTTTTTGTTTAAAACAGTAGATATTCTGAACATAAATTGTTTGGTTGCTATGTGTGGTTGTGAATCAGGGAACAGGAAAAATGATATTTGAAAATATAGATGCTCTAAGGTGCCTGATAGGCCAGAGTTTATCTTCCTTGCCTTGGAGGATTCAAAAGCCATGCAATTTCAGAGCTAGAAGGGATCTCAGAGATCATTTGACAAAATCTGTATGTGAACAAGAATTACATCTACAGTATCACTGACAAGGTCTTTATCTGTAGAGCTCCAGAGACTAGGAGTCAATTACCTTTCCAGGACAGTCCACCTCTCTTTTTTTAATTGATCTAATTGTTAGGAAATGTTTCCTTTCTGCAGCCCAAATCTGCCTCTGCAATTCCTTTCCATTCAGAGTTGTGCTGTTAAAAATTTAACAACTGGCTCTCTGAAAAAGCACAACATATTTTTAAGTTTAGCTTGCATTATTAACATTTTATCCATCCCTTTCTTAAGTCTAGACAATCAACAATACAAGAAATAAATCTGGGATTTATAGGATTTGCCGATTTCTGAGGCATGAAATTTTCATGCTAAAAATCTGACCACCTGCCCTATTAAGCCAATCTGAGCTGACTCCAGCAGATCCCTGCACCTATTGCTCCTGGTTTCACCTTCTGGAGCCAAATAAAACAATTCTAATCATATTATCATGTGATACATTTTAAAAAAATAAGATAGTGGTCAACTCACACTCTCTAGCATCATCAAGTTAAAACTAATCAGTTTCTTCCTTGGAATTTCACAAGGTCACATAGTTCCACACGGTTCAACAAAAGTGCATTAAAAAGTTATCCTGTGGAAGGCCCTATACTGGGCACTAGTTACAGATAGACACAGATGGATAGATAGATAGATAGATAGATAGATAGATAGATAGATAGATAGATAGATATACACATACATACATACACACATACATACATACACGTTATTCATACACACATAGTCTTTCTTAATAAAGAGCTTTTGACCTAATTTGGTGAAAAGAATTTTCAAAACAGAAATAATGATAATAAAGAGGCAAAATTTGATAACTGTAAAATGAGAAGTTTCAAATAAACTACTATGAGTTACCCAAAGAAGAAGAGATCAGTTCTGACCGGGGAGATGAGAAAAGGCTTCATGGAGTGGGTAGCACCTAAAATGTGACTTGAATAAAGGGGAGTGTTTTAGCAGATGGGAATGAGCAAGACTATCAGTAGAAGCACTAAGCTATGAAAGGGAGCCAGGGAAGAACTGGGAAGAAAAATTATATAATTCAAGTAAAGTGTATAGTAGACCAAGAGAAACTGGTAGAAGATAAGGCTGGAGAAGCTAGGCTGGAGCCAGAGTGGGGACATTCTTGTGAGTGAGTGTGAAAAGAAAGTCAGATGGCACCTGGCATTTCTCTTGCCCTTTGGGTTAGGTGGCTATGAGTTTAAAGAGGAGAAGCAATAAAAGAAATGCAAATTTCTTTTAGAAGATGCCTAATAGTAGTCTTCATTATTCTTCGGCTCTTTGTTAAATTGTATTCCTTAGGCATTTGCAAATTGGTGAAAGCTCCATTTTACTTTCTTTCAGAAAGTGCAAGAAGTTATCCAAGGCTATTTGGTATGATGGAAAGAGTATTGGATGGGATCAGAAATCTAGTTTCCAATGCTGGTTCTGACACTGTGACTTAAGGAAATCATTTGATGCTTCAGGGTCATAGTGCCTTCATGTATAAAATGACAGAAAGGGTCCATCCAGCATGGGTGACTTTCCTATGGTTCTATGTGTCCCCTAAAAGGAATCTATAAGGGAGAAGTTAAGTATTAAAATCATGTCCTTCCTTTGTAAAATAAAGAGTAGTGAGATTTCAGCTGAGCCTTGAGAAAAGATGATTGCAGTAGATGTGACCAAAAAAATGATTATTTAAAATCAGCCAATTTGTTAATAAAGGAGCATTTTTAAGTACCTATTACATTCCAGGTACATTGCTAGGTACAAGAGATACAAAGAAAGTAAAAAAAAAAATTAAAAACCTAGTCCCTGCTCTCAAGGAGATCTAGTCTAACAAGGAGACAACATGAAAACAACTATGTGCAAACACAACATGTACAAGATAAATTGGAGATGGTCTCAGAGGAAAGGAACTACAATTGCCTAATCAAGATTGGGAAAAGGCTTTTTGAAAAATGTGGGACTTTAGCTGAGATTTGAATGAATAAAAAAAAGGCCTGAGGTAGGGATGAAGAGGAAGAAGATGCTAGGTATGAGGTACAGCCAGTAAAAACACTGGGAGGTGGAATACTAGTGAGAGCAACAGAAAGGAGGCCAGTATCACTGTATCACAGAGTATGTAGAGGGGAGTAAAGTGTAAGAAAAATGGAAAGGCAGGAAGAGGATAAATTATGAAATGATTTTTTAAAAAATACAGTACAGAATTTTATATTCAATTCTGTAAGTAGTAGGGAGCCACTGGAATTGTTTGAAAAACTAAAGGGTGATATTGGCAGATTTGAATTTTAGGGTAGATCAATTAAACTGCTGCATAGAGGATGGCTTGGAGTGCCAGATACCTAGATACTTACAGTGATATCAATGTATACAAATACCTCTATCAAAGTCCTACTCACATGTTTCATTGAGGAATGGAAGTAATTTTTTGTGCTCAAAGGCACTCTGCCAGTGGAACACGATTTTGGCAGATTCAAATTAGCTGGAAAGGCTTTAAGTATATATTCACTGGCAAACTGTCTGATGGGCAAGGATCTGCCTAGGTGAATACAATAAGACTCATCAGTAGCAGGTTAACTACTAGGTAATGAATTACTTGGCCATGGCAAGCAATGGAACCTACATAAATATAAATGGTGTTCAGTTCTGTATGGTCTTCATCTATTTGTGCAGTTATCCTAGAAGAATTATAGAAAGAATCGTAGAAAGGGTGGAGGAAAGTATGCCTGACACATAATAGATGCTGAATAAATGCTTCTTCCCTTCCCTTCCCTAGGTACCTTTGATGTGAGTTCTATATTTAACGATCAACTAGTTGAAACACTTCTAAAAGAACAAAATTTATCTGTATAGCCAGTCTCTCTATAAATAAAACCAAATAATGCATAAAACTAATCCAGAGTGGAAGAATTTGCTCAACGGTTTCCTTGGAGAGGTGGCTAAAGGAGTTGGCTCCTTTATAACATGAATCACAATTGCATGAGACACTCTGTCAATGCCTTGAATAACTCATGATAACTGGAAGCAAATTGATCACCATGAAGGCATAGTAAGTAATCTTACAGTTCTTTTTTAAACCAACTTCTGTTTAAAAGGCTGAAGAAATTTAGAAATTTAATTAACAACTTGACATTACCAAAAGAAATTATGATAATGACATTTTAATACACAGGAAATATCTGGCTGCTGATTTAGGAATCATTTCAGAATCAGCAGTATGTTAGAATTCAGATAACTGACTAAGATGAACAAAGTTCAAAACCAATATTAAATAAAGAGAAAGTATAAAATGTGAAAATACTGCATACAATTACCAGAGCTCGAATCTGACCTCTTTAAGTAAACTGTTGACTTTGAAAAATGGGAACTTAATAAAAGTGAAAGATTTTGAGTCGTATTGTTGCCATTTCTTAAATAGGTTTAATCAATATAAAATATTCACTACAAAGAGGAATGCAAAAGAATTTAAAAAGTGCCTCAGCCCACTTAACATTTCATCTAATAAACTTTAAAGTCTTTTCCAACTCTAAAGCCTGTAACCATATGATCATGCAAGTATGCAATGAGAGATTTGGCAGGTCACTTGCAACTTAGAGTAGAAATTCATTTTCAAAATATTACCCAAAAGGTGAAAGAATAATAATAATAATTATATATATATATGTATATATATATCAGTTTATGATTTTGAAAGAGCTTTAGATATATTATCTTATATGATCCTTACAATAACCTTGTAGGCAGGTATCCCAATTTTACAAATAAGCATACAGAAACTGAAAAGTTAAATGGTTTAGCCCACCGAATGTCCTGAATCAAAACAGCTACCCTCTTCTTATCAGTTCATTGGAGCTGGTAGATTTCAATCCCCTTCCATTGAGGTGAATGGGGTGGGGGAAAGGTGTGACAACTCCATAGGACAGCAAGGACCAGTCTGCCACCCAAAGTCAACAGGAAAGAAGGCAAAAGCAGACATTGCACCACAAAGAAGAATTCCTAAACCTGTTTGATTCAGACCAAGGCTGCTTCAAAGAGATGTTCCCTTTGGTTTTACAGAAGGCTTTATCTAAGTCTTCCTTGTTACCTTTGTCTTCAGAGCGAATTACCTTCTGTGGATAATGAGGCATTACTAGGATAGGGAAGAGGAAGATTCACCCATCTGGGAAGAAATTGACTCCTGTTGTGGAGATCCAAAACGCCTTTTTGTTGTAATTCTCATTTGCTAGTGATCTAGTTGTGAATGAGAATAGGGACAAAGGCATGTCAACTATGGTGACATCCCTACATTTGATGAATTAATGGTAAAAACAAAATAATTATAGTGACAATATGGGTGAATTAGTAAGACAAGTTTTCCCAGTAAGGTGCCTCACATAAGAAAATCAAGTCGTGAGAAGTAGAACATAAATATAGAAAAGGGATAGTACAATGCAAGTTTAGCCTAGTAATAACTTATGCAAGGAACGTATAAGAGAAGGGACAGAAATAAGATATATAAGATTATGACAGAAAAAATGGAACAAGTGTCAACAAAACAAAGAAACACATCGAACTGAGAAAGAAGTTAAGTAAGGGAGTTTTTGTTGTTGTTGAGTCATTTCAGTTGTGTCTGACACTCTGTGACCACATTTGGGGTTTTCTTGACAAAGATACTGAAGTGGTTTGCCATTTCCTTCTCCAGCTCATTTTACAGGTAAGGAAACTAAGGCAAACAGGTTTAAGTGACTTGCCCAGGGTCACCCAGCTAGTAAGTGTCTGAGGCCAGATTTGGACTAAGGATGACTCATTTTCCTGATTCCAAGCCCAGCCACCTATCTTCCCTAAGTAAGGAAGCAGCAGTAGTAATTATATTGAAAAGACAAAAGTAGAAAACCAACCAATTGAAATTCTTGGCTAATACTTTAGAAATGTCTTTAGAAATGACAATGCAAAAAAAAAGTAGGAAATATAAGATGAGACTAACCAGTTTCAGGGGCCAATTTTCATGATATTCCTCTTCTGTGCTTCCCAAGGGTAGGAGATGTAATTCTGGTCATATAGTCTTTTTTTGTTTTAGAAAGAATATTTTATAGAAATGAGAGTCAGCAAAGCAGAGAGGGTAGAGATAGCCTTGGAGGCAGGAAGCCCTGGGATTAATTCCCCCTCTGAGAAAGACTAGCTGTGTGACCCTGGGAAAGGTGTTTACCCTCTCATTGTTCTGAACAAGTCCTTAAGACAATTTCCAGTCCTTCAATGGTAAAGAGAATTTCCTCACTAGGGCGTTCCTTATACAGAAGACATCAGAAGTCCAGTCCTTTTCCCTTTAAAAAACAGGGCAAAATTAGTTAAAGAAAACACATGTATATGCTAATGCCAATCAGTTGACATGTTCCCGTTTCATGGGATCTCCAAGCTAAAAAATGTCTTGGGCATTGTTGCTCAGTGGATAGAGTGCTGTACTTAGAATAGTGAAGTCCCAGATCAAATTGCGCTTCAGTTCCTTGGTAGCCATATGACCCAGGTCTAGTCACTTAAATTCTATGTTTTCTTATCTGCAAAATGGGAAGAATGACAATAGCACCTACCTCACAGAATTGATGGGAAGATCAAATGACCTAATACATGTAATGCTTTGCAAACCTTAAATAACTAAGTAAATGTTAACTATTATTTGATAACCAATTCATACCCAAACAAGATTTCAAATTGGCCACTTATCCCCTGGATATATTCCTATTTTCAAAGTCTCTATTAAAGTGTGTTAGCCAGAGTTGAACATTATATTCTAGATGTGGTCAAACCAACAAAAAATATTGGGTGACAATTTTCTCTTTTGTTGGGACAGAAATACTTCGATACAACTTACAATCACATTAGCATTTCGACTTCACATCACACATGTTAACTTGAACTTTCAGTAGAATAATATCCTTAAGTCTTTAAATATAAACTTCTGTTAAGCTTGTCTTTCTTATCCAGTACTCGTTCATTGAATTATTTGAATCAATGTACAGGACTTTCCCTGTCATTAATTCAAGTCATTTGACAAACATTCATTTATTAAGCACCTACTCTGTGCCAAGCACTGGCATGCATATGTATACACATACACATGCACATATATATATACATGATACATATATACTATATGTCTGTGCATTCTCTGTGTGTTTGTGTTTCTATACTATGTATATATTTTGTAGAGGCTCTGCAAATATAAAATGAACTGAGTCCAGAGCTAATTAGAAGGATGAGAGCAAACTAGAAAATTGTACAGTCTTTGAAATTATTTCAAGTTCTTCCCTGATACAAAAATCCATCCTTTTAATCTCTTGATGATGGTGTAGGACTGCAAAGCAAGGAATACTCCAATCTCCAAAGAACAAAATGATTTTAAGTGACCCAAAGGTCATTGCAGAATATAAGCGTGATTATTGCACTTTTACAAATGATAAGACTAAGTTTCAGAGATATAAAATAGGTTAACTCAAAAAATGTAAGTAACTCAAATCCAGGGATTCTTACTCTGTCCAGTATTTCTTTCCCCTAAATTATACTTCTAGCTTTGTATTGTCTAGAAATTTGATATGCATGATATGTGTCTTCATTCAATACCAAATTCCACAAATATTTATTCAGTAATTATTGTATCAGCTCAGGGCACTAGAAGAAGGAACAAAAGTGATGATAGTGGTAGTGAAGGCATTATGATACAAGTGCTTTTGGGGTTATTTCTTGTTGTTGATGCCCTTTTAAAAAATTCAAAGGTGGGAAGGGCAAAACACGTCCGAAAATGAGATCAATCCCTAGATAAAGTTGCTAGATTGTATTATTTTCTCTTCTGCTATAATCAACATAGCCCTTCCATGTCATTACCCTCATTTTGCTCCTAAAGAGCATGTGGCAGGAAGAAAACCCTTAAGAAGCTGTTTTCTATAAGAAGGTTCTTGTACAAAGCTAAGGCTACTTATCCCTGATTATTCTCTATACTTAAGGGAAGCAAGGGTACAAGAAAAAAGAGAAGAAGGAGTTTTTGTATCATATGTGTGTCAAAAACTAAACTGGCTGAGAATGGGAGGGAGGGTGTATAAATCATGACTAAAGAGGTTTCGGAATTACGAATAAATAGCCATTGTGAACCTCCTTCCCTCACCTGATTTTTCACCCTGTGCTGGCTTTTTAAAGTACAGAATAGGGCCTTGATGAAGGAAAACTAAAGAAGTATATTGTTCTACTGCTCTCTCCAAAGGATGACCTCTTAATTGCTAAATCTGAGGGCCTTTTCTCAGTCTTCATCATTCTTGACTCTTTTCAGCCTCTGATACTGTTGAACACCTTAACATTCTCTGCTTTCTAAGTTTTCATATCATTGCTCTCTCCTGCTTTTCCTCCTGTCTGACAGTTTCTTCTCTCTGTCCTTTGCTGGATCTTGATCCACATCACACCTACTAACCACATGAGTGTCCCCCAAGATTCTGTCCTGGGCTTCTCTTCTCCCTCTTTATTATTTCACTTGGTGATCTTGTCATGGATTCAATTATCTCTATGCTGATGATTCTCAATCTACTAATTCAGTCCTTACCTCTTTCCTAACATGTAGGCTTGTACTTCTAAATGTGTATTTGACACCTCAAACCAGAGGTGCCATAAACATCAAAAATTCAACATGTGCAAAACCAAACTCATTATCTTTCTACCCAAATGCTTCCCTTTTCCTAATTTCCCTTTTTACTGTCTAAGGTATCACCACCCTCCCAATCACTCAGGCTCAGAACTCACATGTCATCTTCAACTCCTCAACATTTGTCTCCACCCATATCTGGTCTGCTGCCAACACCTGTGTAATGTTAATACAATTTGAAGATCTTCCCTGCCCCTTAATAGGCCTACGTGACCTGCTTTGAACCGGAGTCACATGAGCCTGGGTCACAAGGATTGCGATGTCCTCTGGCCCTGAAGAAGCACATATATACTCAGAGGTTAGCATTTTGCTTTGGGGCTCACTCCTGGGAAGAGTGTTCCTGTGATGTAGCCAGATGAAATTCTAGGTAGCCATTAAGGAGCCCCAAGGCTTTGAAAAAAACAGATGTTCGTGCTTCCCTCTCTGGTAACTATGTATGTATTGCTTTTGGTCAGACATTTGGAAGCCCTGTCTCTTGGTCTTTGCAGTTTGTATTTGGTCTGCTCGTATGATTTCTGCATGTAATTTCTGTTTGTATCTTCTCTGAAGTTTAGGATGCTGACTATTCCCTTGAACAAAGAGAATTGTATATACATGTGTAATATATATGTACATACATATGTACATATATTTGATTGAAGTAAGATTGTTGACCCCTTTAAAGTTGCTTTCCTTGAGAAAAGCAGATGATAGAACCTGTATTGGCAGCCCTCCTGTGTGCTGGTGTTGTTGGTCTTATACCCCTATAGCAGCTGCAAGTAGCATTGTTGTTACAGCCTGTCAATTTAACCTTCATAACATTTCTTATGCATGCCCCCTTCTCTCCTCTGACAGTGCCAACACTCTGGTGCAGGTCCTCATTGCCCCACTCTTAGACTATTACAGTAGGATGATGCTTCATCTCCCTGCCTCCACTCTCTTCCCTTTGTAATTCATCCTCCATTCAGCTGTAAAATTGATCTTCCCAAAGCACAGGTCTGACCATGTCACCCCTTAAATTATAAGCCTTAGTGATCAGAAGTATGATAGTACCCTCAAGAAAGGGAAGAGAGGAGGGTTTGGGTGAAAATAAAATGAATTGTATATTGGATGTATTGAATTTAAGATGTAAATGGGATACCCAGTTTGAGACATCTAAAAGGCAGTTGGTTAAATGAGATTGTCATTCAGGAGAGAAGTTAGGGTTTGATATATAGATCTGGAAATTATTTCCATAGAATGATAAATAAACCCACAGGAACTGATGAGGTCACCAACTAAGAGAGTATAGAGAAAAAGAAAAGGTCTTAAGGAATATCCTTGAGTGGCATCTAAGGTTAGTGGGCATGACCTGAATGAATGATGAAAAATGTATTATGACAGAAAGAAAATGGAGATGGGAAGAACCAATAGGAGATTACTACAATATTTTAGTTGGCTGCTAATGACTAGCTGTACTATGTTAGTGGCAGTGGGGATAGAGTGGATGTGAAAAATTGTAAGGAGTTGGAAATCACAGGACGTGGCAACTGTTACATAAGTGAAACAGGAGGGAAAAGAAACAGGTTAAAATGTTAACATCAAGATTTCAAGTAAAAAATATTGCAGTATGATGGGCAGCTATAGACCTCTGTAGAAATCCACAAACCTGAAAACAATTTGACAGTCTCTCTGCATTAACCTTTCCAACCCTGAAGTTCTGAGATAGGAGGGATGGTGTAGTACAGGTAGTTATAAATCTGTTTGGTAATACATGAACCTGAGGACTACTGAATAATCTTTCTATTCTGTTCTTATTCACTCTTTGTCTCACTTCTCAGGGTGACATTCACAAACCTTTATTCCAAACAAATTTAGGCTTTCCAATACTTAAAAATGAAAAGAAAAACTCTCTCTAAGCATTTATTTTGGGGTAGAAAAGTCTTTACTTATATTCATTTTGTTTTTCCTTAACCCTTTTCTATCTGACTTCTGCCACCACTAGTTTTCTGAAACTCCTCCTTCAAAGGGTCAAATGATCTAAAATCTAAATGGGGAATGGGTACTGGTGTCACTAACAGAAATATTGCAATCAGAAGGGAAAATCAAGCTTTAGGGAAAAAAATCCCATTGATTTTGCATATGTCAAGCTTAAGTTATCATTGGAATATTCACATGTCTTGCAATCAGTTTGAAATGCAAGTTTGGAGCTCAGAAGTGAAATCAGCATTGTAGAGTTGTCTACATAATAGTAACAGTTGTAGGCATGAGAGTGGATGAAATTATCATTGGGAAGTAGAGAAAATGATAGAGAGAAGAAAAGAGGGCTAAGGACAGACGGTGGGGGGGAACACACACTTTAAATGATCAAGGATGTGGAGGGCAGAGAACATTTTTGTTAGAGAGGTCAGAGGATTAGGAAGAGAATGAGTCTTTTTGTAGTTATCCAAGGAGGAAGTATTTAGTAGAAGGGTGTGGTCTGAAGTGTCAAATGCTATCACAGGAGGCCATTCTGGCCAAGAAGGTTGAGGATTGGTAATTTTGCATTTTAGGAGGTTATTAAAAGCTGTGGAGGGAACAATTTCAATAAAGTACTTTGGATAGAAGTCAGATGGCAAAGAATTAAGGAAAAGTGGGTACGAGGAAGCATGGGAATTAAATATAGACAACTTTGTCCAGAAGTTTAGTAAAAAGGAGAGAGTCAATTAACAAGTGTTTATCAAATGCTTAGTGGAGGGGGCGGAGCCAAGATGGCAGCTGGTAAGCAGGGACTAGAGTGAGCTCCGTAACGAGTCCCTCCAAAAACCTATAAAAAAATGGCTCTGAACCAATTCTAGAACGGCAGAACCCACAGAACAGCAGAGGGAAGCAGGGCTCCAGCCCAGGACAGCCTGGATGGTCTCTGGGTGAGGTCTATCCCACACGGAGCTCGGAACTGGGAACAGATTGGAGCAGAGCCCAGCCTGAGCGGCGTGGAACAACCAAACTTGGAATCGGGCGGATGGGGCCCCTAGAGCCCTGAATATGTGAGCTGCGGCAGTTACCAGACCCCTCGACCCACAAACACCAAAGACTGCGGAGAAGGTTAGTGGGAAAAGCTGCGGGAGTGGAAGGAGTTCGTGGTTCGGCTTCCAGCCCCGGGGGCAGCGGAGGTGGGGCAGCTACAGTTGCTGCTGCTTCTGGCCCCAGGCCCACCTGGTGGGAGGAATTAAGTGGCGGATCAGAGCAGGAGTGCAACAGCCTGCTGAAGATCTAAGCCCAGCCTGGGCTGGGGGTTCTTGGGGAAGAAGTAGTGCGGGTCTGACAGAGCTGGCACCTCCCCCCCCAAACGTGGAACATAGAACTCGTTAGTCTACAAGCAGTCATACCCCACTGAAAAACTCAAGGGTCAAGTTAGTTGGTTGGGAATATGGCCAGGCAGCGAAAACGCACCGAGATTCAGTCACAGACTTTGGATTCTTTCTTTGGTGACAAAGAAGACCAAAACATACAGCCTAAAGAAGACAACAAAGTCATAGAGCCTACACCAACAGCCTCCAAGAAAAACATGAACTGGCCCCAGGCCATAGAAGAACTCAAAAAGGATTTGGAAAAGCCAGTTAGAGAAGTAGAGGAAAAATTGGGAAGAGAAATGAGAAGGATGCGAGAAAACAATGAAAAACAAGTCAATGACTTGCTAAAGGAGACCCAAAAAAATACTGAAAAATACACTGAAGAAAACAACACCTTAAAAAACAGACTAACTAAAATGGAAAAAGAGCTCCAAAAAGCCAATGAGGAGAAGAATGCCTTGAAAGGCAGAATTAGCCAAATGCAAAAGGAGGTCCAAAAGACCACTGAAGAAAATACTACTTTAAAAATTAGATTGGAGCAAGTGGAAGCTAGTGACTTTATGAGAAATCAGGATATTATAAAACAGAACCAAAGGAATGAAAAAATGGAAGACAATGTGAAATATCTCCTTGGAAAAACCACTGACCTGGACAATAGATCCAGGAGAGATAATTTAAAAATTACTGGACCACCTGAAAGCCATGATCAAAAAAAGAGCCTAGATACCATCTTTCAAGAAATTATCAAGGAGAACTGCCCTGATATTCTAGAGCCACAGGGCAAAATAGCAATTGAAAGAATCCATAGATCGCCTCCTCAAATAGATCCCAAAAAGAAATCTCCTAGGAATATTGACACCAAATTCCAGAGCTCCCAGATCAAGGAGAAAATACTGCAAGCAACCAGAAAGAAACAATTTGAGTATTGTGGAAACCCAATCAGAATAACCCAAGATCTGGCAGCTTCTACATTAAGAGATCGAAGGGCTTGGAATGCGATATTCCGGAGGTCAATGGAGCTAGGATTAAAACCTAGAATCACCTACCCAGCAAAACTGAGTATCATGTCCCAAGGCAAAATATGGATTTTCAATAAAATAGAGGACTTTCAAGCTTTCTCAGTGAAAAGACCAGAACTAAATAGAAAATTTGACTTTCAAACACAAGAATCAAGAGAAGCATGGAAAGGTAATCAAGAAACGGAAATTGCAAGGGACTTACTAAAGTTGAACTGTTTTGTTTACATTCCTACATGGAAAGATGATGTGTATGATTCATGAGACCTCAGTATTAGGGTAGTTGAAGGGAATATGCATATATATATATATGTTTATGTATATATATAAGTGAATGTGTACATATGTATATATCTATGTGTATATGTATGTATGTGTATATATGTGTGTGTGTGTGTGTGTGTTTATATATATGTATGTATATGTATATATATATACATATATATATATGTAACAGAGACAGAGCAGACACAGGGTGAGTTGAAGAGGAAGGGAAGATATCTAAAAGAAATAAAATGAAATTAAGGGATGAGAGAGCAACATACTGAGAGAGGGAGATAGGGAGAGATAGAATGGGGTGGATTATCTCGCATAAAGGTGGCAAGAGGAAGCAGTTCTGTGGGAGGAGGGGAGAGGGCAGGTGAGGGGGGAATGAGTGAACCTTGCTCTCATCAGATTTGGCCTGAGGGGGAATACCATACATACTCAGTTGGGTATCTTACCCCACAGGAAAGAAGAGGGAGGAAGATAAAAAAAAATAAAAGGGGGGGATGATGGAGGGGAGGGCAGATGGGGGTGGAGGTAATCAAAACAAACACTTTGGAAAGGGGACAGGGTCAAGGGAGAAAATTCAATAAAGCAGGATGGGTTGGGAAGGAGCAAAATGTAGTTAGCCTTTCACAACATGAGTAATGTGGAAGGGTTATATATAATGATACATGTGTGGCCTAGGTTGAATTGCTCAACTTCTTAGGGAGGGTGGGTGGGAAGGGAAGAGGGGAGAGAATTTGGAACTCAAAGTTTTAAAATCAGATGTTCAAAAAAAAAAGTTTTTGCATGCAACTAAAAAATAAGATACACAGGCATTGGGGTGTAGAAATTTATCTTGCCCTACAAGAAAAGAAGGGAAAAGGGGATGAGAGGGGAGGGGGGTGATAGAGGGGAGGGCTGACTGGGGATCAGGGCAACCAGAATATATGCCATCTTGGAGTGGGGGGGAGGGTAGAAATGGGGAGAAAATTTGTAATTCAAACTGTTGTGAAAATCAATGCTGCAAACCAAATGTGTTAAATAAATAAATTTAAATTAAAAAAAAAATGAGTGTTTAAAACAACAACTGACTAGTGAGTGGTGAACAAGATGAAACTCAAATCAGCCTACTAAACTCTGTATTCTTAGAAGGAGCTAATCAGACCCATTGCCACCTGCTTCAGTTCTTTTAATAAAAATATTTAATTTTCCTGAAAAAAAATAAATGCTTAGTGTATGCCAGGCCCCACGTTAAGTGATACAAAGAAAGACTACTCTATGGAGTGGAAGGGCAGGTCTTTATTTTTTTAAGGACTAAGGAGACCTAAAAATATTTGTAAGTCAATGAGAAGGAGTCAGTAGTAAAGAAATGAGAGAGAGAGAGAGAGAGAGAGAGAGAGAGAGAGAGAGAGAGAGAAAGAGAATATCTGTTAGAGCAAAATCTTCCAGGTGGTGAAAAGGAATGAAATTTTTTAAAAAAAACATAATGTTGTTAAGGGAAATTTTCAGGACTAGAGGAAGGGAGCTGAATGAATTACTGACAGTTAACCTCAAACTTCTCAGTAAAGTAGAAGGCTATCATCTGCTAGAAGTGAAAGGAATGAGGGTAAAATTGAGGGCTTGAGATAAGAAGAGTTTGCAACAGTTGGAAAAATTGGAACAGTGGCAAGTGATGTAAGGAGTCAAAAACGACAAAGTAGGAAGATTGTTCAGTAGTCCTCAGGTTCATATATTTGCACATAGATATACACCCTCTCATCATACAGAAATGCCACATCATCCCTTCTATAATAGAACTTCAGAGCTGGAAAGGACCTCAGTAGCCATTTGGTCAAATATATACAAAAACAAAAACAAAAACAAAAACAAAAGAATGAACACTACAATACCTTCCTCCCCAGTCCTTCCCCCTGCCCTGGAAATAGTCTTCTGATCTTTGTTTGAAGATGTGAAGACGTACGTCAGAGGCAGCTCCTATCGCTTTGGGATATCACTAATTGTTAGGAAGTTTCCACTTTTGTAACTTCTGCCCAATTCTTCCTTGAATGAGGACTCTGTCTTCCTTTTGTCATACTCCTCACAATTTTCTAGAGCATGTTTTCTGGCTCTCTCATTTGCCTCTACCACAATCTACCTCCTGTAGTAGTCTGAATACAATAACCCTCACTACCCCATCATGAATAAACTAAATTATTCAAGAGCTGAAATTATTTAGCTTTTATTATTATTATTGTTAGTATTATTGTTTCTTAGGACATAGCATAATATGATCTCACCTAATAAAGTCTTATTTTTAAAAAAATCAGTCTTTAAGATTTTATTTTTCTCAATTACATATAAAAACAGTTTTAACATTCTTTTTAAAAAATTTTGAGTTTCAAATTCTCTCTCTCCTTCCTTCCCCTCCCCCCTCATTGAGAAGACAAGCAACTTGATATAGGTTACACACATGTATTTGTGCAAAACACATTTCTGAATAGGTCATGTTGAGAAAGAAAATACAGCCCCCCTCAAAAAAAGCAAGAAAAAGTATACTTTTCTTGCATTCAGACTCCATCAGCTCTTTCTCTGGAGATGGATAACCTTTTTTTAAAATCATAAGTCCTTTGGAATTGTCTGAGATCGCTGCATTGTTGAGAATTAGCTAAATCACTCACAGCTGTTCATCATACAATATTGCTGTTTCTATGTACAATGTTGTCCTGGTTCTACTCATTTCACTTTGCTTTCATCCATTTAAGTCTTTCCAGATTTTCCTGAGAACATCCTACTTGTCATTTCTTATAGTACAGCAGTATTCCACCACAGTCATATACCACAACTTGTTCAGCCATTTCCCAATTGATGAACATGCCCTCAATTTCCAATTTTTTGTAACCATAGAGAGAGTTGCTACAAATATTTTTGTTCCTTTTTGTTTTAGTTTTTTTAATATCTTTGGGATACAGATCTAGTAGTGCTATTGCTGAGTCAAAGTGTATGTGAGGTTTTATACCCCTTTGGGCATGGTTCCAAATTGCTTCCCAGAATGGTTGGATTAGTACATAACTCTGCCAACAGGGCATAAATGTCCCAATTTTACTACATCACCTCCAACATTTGTCATTTTTCTTTTTTGTCATATTAACTATTCTAATAGGTGTGGGGTGGTATGTCAATTTTTTTAATTTGTGTTTCTCTAATCAGTAGTGATTTTAGAGCTTTTTTTTCATACGACAATAGATAGCTCTAATTACTTTGTCTGAAAACTGCCTGTTCATATCCTTTGATCACTTATCACCTGGGGAATGACTTGTATGCTTATAGATTTCACTCAGTTCTCTAAATATTTAAGAAGTGAGGCCTTTACCAGAGAAACTTACTATAAAAATTTCCCACAGTTATGATTTAACTATTTCTCTTCATCCTATTTTCTCCATTTATCCTTCTCTCTCCTTCCTTTTACTCTGTCTATCCTCAAAAGTGTTTTGCTTCTAACTACTCCCTCTCCTAATCTGCTCTCCCTTCTATCACTCCCTCTCCCCTTTCTGTTATCCTCTACCCTTTTTACTTTCCTGTTGCGTAAAATAGATTTCTATACTCAATGTGTATATATGCTATTCCCATGTTTAGCCAATTCTGGTGAGAGTAAGGTTCAAGCACTTCCACACAACTTTCCCATCTTCCCCTCCACTGTGAAAGTTCTTTCATACCTCTTTTATGTGAGATACTTTACCCCATGCTACCTCTCCCTTTCCCTTTCTCCCTTAATTTTATTTTTTAGATATCATCCCATCATAGTCAACTCATACCCATGCCCTCTGTCTATGTATACTCTTAACTAACCTGTTAATTATAAAGTTCTTAGAAGTTACTGGTAACATCTTCCCAAGTACGAATGTAAATAGTTTAATCTCAATGAATCCCTGATGATTTCTCTTCCTTATTTACCTTTTTATGCTTCTCTTGAGTCTTATATTTGAAAGTCAAAACTTCTATTCAGTTCCAATCTTTCCATCAAGAATGATAGAAAGGCTTCTATTTCATTAAATATCTATTTTCTTCCCTGAAGGATTATATTTAGTTTTGCTGGGTAGGTAATTCTTGTTTTTAATCCTAGCTCCTTTGCATTTTGAAATATTATATTTCAAGCCCTCTGATCTTTTAATGTAGAAGTTGCTATATCTTGTATTATCATGATTGTGGCTGCATGATATTTTAATTATTTCTTTCTGGGTGCTTGCAATATTTTCTCCTTGACCTGGGAGCTCTGGAATTTAGCTATAATATTGCTGGCAATTTTTATTTTGGTATCTTTTTCAGAAGGTGATTAGTGGATTCTTTCAGTTTCTCTTTTACCTTCTGATTCTAGAATATCAGTGAAGTTTTCCTTTATAATTTCTTGAAAGGTGATGTCTAGGCTCTTTTTTTAATCATGGCTTTTAGGTTGTCCAATAATTTTAAAATTTTCTCTCCTCCAGTTCAGCCATTTTTAATGAGATACTTCACATTTTCTTCTATTTTTTCAATCTTTTGATTTTTTGTTGTTTCTTGATGACTCATGGAATCATTAACTTCCATTTGCCCAATTCTAATGTTTGAGGAATTATGTTATTCAATGAGCTTTTGTACCTACTTTTCCATTTGGCCAATTCTGATTTTTAAGGAAATCTTCTCTTCAGTGGATTTTTGTGCCTCTTTTACTATTTGACCCATTCTGGTTTTTAAGGTGTTTTTTTCTTCAGTATTTTTATGTCAAGCTTAACCAAGCTATTGACTTTTTTATGATTTTTTTATATCACTATCATTTCTTTTCCCAATTCTTCCTCTACCGTCTTTTATGTCATTTTAAAAATTATTTTCTGAACACTTCCAGAAATTCTTGAGGTGAATTCATATTTTTTCTTTGAGGCTTTGTATATGTTAATTTTGACTTTATTGTGTTCTTCTGAGTTTGTATTTTGATCTTCCCTGTTACCATAGTCATTTTCTATGGTCGGGTTCTATTCTTATGGTTTGTTCATTTTCCCAGACTTGATTTTGAACTTTATGTTAAATTAAGTTTCTTTTCCTGGGATGGAGGGGGAACTGTCTCAAATTTTAGATTTTTTTGTGCAGCTATTTTCAGAGCTAGTTCTGGTAGTCTGTAAGTTTTCAGTTCTTCCCCATTGGTTTGATTTAAGGAAAGGTGTATTTACTACTCTCTTGGCCTGTGCTCTGGTTTGTGAGCAATCACAAGCACTCTTTTCCAGTCTGGAATTGTGACTGGGCTCCTCTTCTCCCCTGTGATCACAAGCTCTGCTATCTTCCTCACCCTGCAACTGTAACCTCCATGTGGGCAATTCAGTGGAGTCCTGCACCCAATGCCTGCAAAGACACTCCTAATCGCCTTCTGATCAATTGTCTGACTCCCTTATCATCTCTGTGCTGAGAACTTTAGAAGCCACTGATGCTGATTCAGTTGCCCATAAGGCCTGCTGCTGGCTTACCACGATGTGACCTGTGCTCCACTCTTACCCTTGTGCAACAGACCTTTCCTGCCAGCCTTCTAAGTTGTACCTCCAGAATTAGTTTTGAGGTGTTATTTTGAATTTTTTTGGAGGATTATATTAGGAAGGCAGAATTTATGATTTAAAGAGAATCTCATATGTGCCTGAAAGGTTTGGAATCGCAGGATATAAGGAATTCTCTAGGCAGAAGGCAGGAGAACTAAAGCATGTATTTACACTCCATAGTAACAGGCCCACAAACCAGCATCCCCATTTTGATATTTTGATCAAAAGCTTCCAGGCCCAATAATTCCGCCTCACAAGAGTAACCAGGAGGCCACAGAGAAGCAAGATGGTATAAGGCAAAATCATATTCATGCTTCCCCTCTATGGTGAGAAGATTACCCACTGGCCTCCAGTCCTTGGTCAGCACTCCTGGCTCCACATGGGTCAGCTCTGCTACCAGCAGCTCAGCTTCGGCTGTAGGTGTCTCTGGCTCCAACCAGAAAAGGAAAAGGGGTCTTCAAGCTGTCCTCTCCCCTCTTATAGAGTTTTCGATATCCTCAAGCGCTGCCTGAATGACCAGGGCCGATTGGTTCTTGAGTTGGCCCCTCCCCCTAGCATAGACCAGGTTAACACCCAATAGGGTGTGGCTCTGGAGTTAACACCTCCCCTCAGCCAGCCCCAGGACTCATCATAAAAGAAATTCTCCGCTTCCTGGAAAAGAAGCAGCAGCAACCAGCAGGCTCAATGAGGTAAGCTGAGTCACTCAAGGAAAACAAAGGCCACTCTGGCCACAAGGATAATTTGGGAAAGCTCGGGTAAAACAGTGCCTTTTCCCCACCATCTTGGTTCCCTAATAGTTTGTTTTTAAATGCATATTGGCTTTAATTGAACTGAACTGAACAAGGGCCTATCCTTCCTACTTTTGTTGTTGTTTAGCAGGTTCATCGTTCAGTCATGTCTGCTTCTTTGTGACTCTGTGGACCATAGCTATCTGTGGAGTTTTCTTGGCAAGGATACTGGAGTAGTTTGCCATTTTCTTCTCCAATTAATTCAGTGGATTCTTTTGTGAGGCAATCAGAAATTAAGTGACTTGCCTAAGATCACACAAATAGGAAACATCTGAGGCTGAATTTGGACTTAGGTCTTTCTTCCTCACGGCTGACCCAGTACTCTATCCACTGAACCACAGCTGCCTCTTTCCTAGTTTTAGGGATGCCTATAAAAGCACTATAAATAATTCACAAAAAATTGCAAGTTTGCTTTTTTACCTAAATTCTTTCCAATAGTATATACAAAACTAAAGTTATATGTGCTATTTAGTCTTGAACCCTTTTCTGATTATTTCCTCTTTTGAATTAATAGGCACCTCTTCCTCTGTTCTCCTTCTATGTCATTTTTTTCCTCCACAATATTTGGTTTTACTGTCTTATCTGGGCATTTTTCTCCATCTCCTTCTATTTTCACTTTAAAGCTTCTTATTATTACTTAGTCTCTGAATAATCCATTACAAAAGACTTTGAAGTCATTCAGCCAAGATTATTGGGGGTGGATGTTGGTGGAGGTGGATAAATGGTAAAGCTACCATTACAAAGAAAGTGTTTATGGAGTCATTAAAAAGAAAAGGGAAGATAGAGCAAGCAATGGCAATCTTGGTGATAAAAACTCCCTGAAATAGCAAAAAATGTGGAAGCTTATAAAATATACAAAAGAACTAGGAGAAAAACTAGTCAGAAAGGTAAAACAAGAAAAAACTGAACAGGAAAAAGAAAATAATTAGAATGTTAAAGGACTGATGCTGTGAGAGATTGGTATGTGCTAACTTAGCATTCTGGAAAGTATACTCAATGTGATCTCAAAGGTTCAAAGCTCAGTTCTCTTACTACCCTATGACCTTGGACAATTCACTACTCCTCGCTGAGTCCCCGTTGCCTCATCTGTAAGATGACAAGGCTCAATTTGGTTGAATTTAGCAAACATTTATTATCTGCCAAACACTATATGAAGTTCTGGGAATACAAATGCAATAATGAAACTGCCTACTCTCAAGTAGATCAAATTCTACTAGACATAAACCACAAGCACACAATAAGAGACATAAAATATATTGAAAGTAATGTTAGGAAATGGGCAGAGATCACTAACAAATGGAGAACCATGAATGGCCTCACATAAGAGGTAGCATTTGACCTAATCCTTTAAGGAATGAAAGAATTTCAAAAAAAAGTGAGGAGAGAGAATATTCTAAAAATTGAAAACAAGTCTATGCAAAGACACAGAGAATGAAGATGGAATAACACCACATATGAGAAAAACCAAGTAGACCAATTTGACTATAATGCAGAAAACATTATGAGAAGTAATGTGAAATTAGTCTAGGAAGAGATATCACAATTATATTGTCAAAGGCCTTACTTGCAAAAAGGAAAGGAGTTTGTATTCTATCTTAGAAGCATTAGGAAACCATACCATGGAAGTTGCTTGAGCAGGTAAGTGGCATGGGCAGACTTGTCATTGAGGAATAGATATGTTAGTTAGTATGGAGGATGGATTGGAGAAGGAAGGTACTTGAAAGAGGGAGAACCGATAGAAAGCTGTTACAATAGTTTCAAGGAGAGATAATGACAACCAGAACTAGGGTAACAATCATATGAATGGGGAAGGTGAAATCCATCTATAAGAGACACGTTTTGGAAGTTGAATCAACCCAACTTCACAACTGATTGTTCCCTCTCTATGGAGAGGGAAACAGGGAGAGAGGAAAGATGTGAGGATAACTCTGAGCTTGTCCATGTGAGTAACTGGAAAGACGATCATGTCCATGAATGAAATAAGGAAGTTAGGAAAAGGGGTGGGTGAATTCCATTTTGGACATATTGACTGGGAAATTTCCTTACATAAATCCAGGCAGAGATTCACTTCCAATAAGAAATTGATGATGTAGGCCTGGAAATAAAGAAAGGAATGAGGGATAGGTAAGTAGATCTGGGAGTCTTCTACATAAGAGATGATAACTGAGCCCTTAGAAGTTAATTAAATCACTGAGAGATAAAGTGTAGAAAGAGAAATGAGGACTTAGGACAGAGATCTTCGTTATACAAAACCAACAGGCCAAGACAAGGGCCTCTTCCTTACCATGGAAATTTAGTTCACCCCTGGCCTTCCCACACTGGAAGTATACTCTATACCCTGTATCCCTTTATCGGATTGATCAGTTCTTCTTAGAACTTCCATTTTTAGGAAAGCTCTCTAGTAATCCAAATCTCAGCTAAGAGAGAAGAACATAGAACAATGACAGACCATCAGAAGGGAAAGGATTAGTAGTAAGAGCCATAGTTTTAGCAAGGACAACACAGAAGAGCCATCAGAGTGGTGAATAAGGACCAGAAAAAAGCTAATGAGAGAAATGAATAGCAATTCAAAGAAAAGAGCTGATTTAAAGAAAGAAAAAGGACCTGGTAAAATAGGAATCCCCTAGCCAGGTGATCAAGTAGATAAAGCACTGGGCCTGGATTCAGAAAGACCTGAGTTCAAATCTGTCCTCAGACACTAACACCTGTGTGATCCTGGGCAAGTCATTTAACCACTATTTGACTCAGTTTCCCCATCTGTAAAATGTGGGTGATAATAATCACAACTACTTTGAGAATCAAATGAGATAATGTTTGTAAAGCACCTAGAACAGTTCCAGGGACATAGTAAGCCTATAAAAATGTTAGCCAGTAGTAGTAGTAGTGGTGGTGGTGGTAATAAGTAACACAAGAAAATTCTTCAAGCTTTCCTCCAATAACAGTGGAGCCACTACTGTGCAATAATGGTTCAGAATAGCAAATAGTTAAAATATTTTAACTTAAAATATTTTAAACATAAAGACAGAGTCCTTAAGGAGTCCATTAGCAAATTTAACTAGAAACTGTCAATTTTAGAATAAAATATAGTCACACAACTGTAGGTTATTTTAAACAGGAAATGACAGAATCAGGATGCAAAAATGTAGATCCAAAGGAGAAATATAATCAAAGACAAAAACAAACAAACCAGGATCAGAAGATCATGAGAGCTTTACAAAGCAGAATACTGCTTTATCCATTTTGAATATATTGTAGAAAGAGAAACTCTAGGAATGATAGATTTTTGAGAAAAACAAAATGAAAACCTGAATGCCATTCATCCAGAATTAAGATGCTTTCTTGCAAGCTATCCCTGTGAGGTAACTCTTAGAAATGAATCAAAGGATATAACCATCATATTGAGACAGTGAGTCATTGTTGCTATAAGGATGGGAACCTTTCAGCCCAAACTTGTCTTTTTATCTCTCTATGGAAAGCATATTTTTGATAACATTTTAAGACTCTTGACTGTCTTCAAAACTGTCAAGTCTATGAATTTTCTGAAGGTCAAAAAAATTCTGTCATCTATATACATGCATATATACATACATATACATACATGTGCATATGTATGTATATACATGTGTATGTATATATGTATGTGTGTATGTGTGTGTGTGTGTGTGTGTGTATACACATACATACATATACAGCTTCCTTGCGACATTCAATTCCCTGGACTCTTTGCCTGGTCTCTTCTTAACTAAAGGAGTCAGAGAGAAATGCCATTCCATCTGGCCTGAACTGACTGAAGAGAAAGGAGAGAAAGTGCATTCAATTGCTCCTCCACACTGGTCTCCTTGACTGAACTGCCTAATGCCAAGAGAGGACTGTACTCTAAGGCCAACCCCCTAGGGTTGTTAATAACCTATCTAAATTCAAACTCCCCTTTCCCCTACCTTCAAAGCATATTCATACTCTTCCCATTTCAATGATTCTGAACTCCTGGCTGTAATCATTCAAACCCTGTTCTCTACCCCACTCCACCACTGGCCCTTATTCCTGAACCCCACCATATCCCACTGTAATGCTATCCCTTCTGCTTTTGCTCTCTGGAATGCTTGCTCCTTAGTTAACAAACTCGCTTTCATCTGAAATCTTTTCCTTTCCCACTCCTTGTATCTTCTGGCTCTCACTGAGACCTGGCTCCCTTCTGATGACACAGCCTACTTTTTTACAAGAGCTACATTTTAATTCACATCAGCTCACTGGAGATCTCATTCAAGTCAGGGAGGTAAAAAGCTCCTTCCTCCCCATTGGCACTTCCAACTTCACCCACTAAAATCATCACACAATACCTCTCATCCTTTGAGGGTCATTCAAGTGTTACGTTTTGAAAGTTGAATCAACCCACTGTTACCTACTATTCAATCAAAATTCTGGTAGCTCTTGTCTCTAACCTTCAGGATAGTCTTCATTTTTGCTCAGTGAGTTTAGTGTCTAGCTCATAGTCTTTCTCTTCTCTCCAACTCCTGCCCTCATACCATAGTATATACATATATATTGATACTTACTCAAAGATCCTAACCTCACAGTTCCGTAACTTACTCATTTCCTGTAACCTACTCTTCCATCCCACCACAGCTACCCAAGATCATATTCTTAATTTTGTCATCACCCACAAATTGCTTCCATATTCACAAACTCTGAAAAAAGTCATGAAACTATGCTACCTTGGGCCACTACAAAATTATGCTATGTAATCCCAACTGAGCCCTCATTTAATCAAAGAAATCATTTTACCCTTCCCCAACTGACTCACTATTTCACTCACCAAGACAGTTTTTTTCCCAGTTTTTTTTTCTTCTCTCCTCATTTATATCTCAGAAAGTGATGGAAAAATGTTAGTAATGCAGATTAAATCTAAAAGTTTACTGTGCATGCATTTTTCTTCAGAGAGCCTGTTGTAAAATATTTACCATTATACTGCTGAAGAGATGGGTCAAGTGAGGGGGTTTTTTGAAGATGGGGAGACATGGCATTTTCTAAAGTTGATTCCTCCACTTCTTTCCTCTCATTCTCTACAGTCTCTAACATCAACATTTAACCAAAATTGCACTTTCCAAAGTTACCAATTTTCTATTAATTGCCAAATCAAATGAATTTTTTGCAATCTTCATCCTTCTTGTCCTCTCTTCTGGCTTTGCCACCATCCATCACCTTATTCTCCTTGATAACACTTTTCTCTATATACTTTCATGACACTTCTCTATCCTGGTTTCCCCCCTGACTTTATGAATGTTCTTTTTCAGTTTGCTTTGCTGGATATTCAACCAGGTCACTCCCACTAACAATGGGTATGTCCCTCAAGAATATTTATCTTGGTGATCCTGTTATCTTCAGTGGTTTTAATTAGCATTTCTATGTTCATGATTCACAAATGTACTTATTCTGCCCTACTCCCTCTGATGACCTCCAGGCTTGTATCTCCTACTATCTATCAGAGTTAGAGAGCTCAAATTGGGTGTTCATAGAAATTTTGCACTTAGCATGTCCAAAATAGAATGCATTGTCTTCCTCCATCAAGAGGTCTCCTCCCTTCCTAATTTTACTATTAATATGCCACCATCCTTCTAGTTATTCAGTTCTATAAACCTAAATGCCATCCTTGATTATTGAATCTTTATCATCCCTTCCCCCATATCCTATCTGTTTTCAAGTCCTGTTGATTTTACCTATATAACCTTTCTTATATATACTCCACATTCATCTACAACACTGCCACCATGATGATGAAGGTCTCTCATTACACTTGGGCTATTACAATAGCCTATTAGTTGCTCTCTCTTCCTTAAATTTCTCATCACTCCAGTCAATCTTAAACTCAGCTACTGAATTGATTTTACAAGTATACGTCTGATCATCTCTCCCCAGTTCCAAGCCATATTCAATAAACTCCAATAGCTCCCTATCATGATGAAGTTGGACTTGAAAATCCTTTCTTTAGTACTTAACTCTCTTCATGACTTGTCCAGTCTTACCTTTACAATCTTCATATACTTATTTTACTTACTTCCATATACTGTGCAATCCAGTGATAATGGTTTCTATGATATTTCTTGCAGTAGTATACCTTCAACATCATCATTATCATCATTAACTTTTATATAGCACTGACTATGTGCCAAGTACTGTGCTAAGTGCTTTACAATTATTACCATCCCACTCTTTGATTCACACAACAATAGGTGCTATTATTATCTCAATTTTACACTTGTGGAAACTGAGGCAAACAGAAGTTAAGTAACATTTAGGGAGTGGATCACACAGGTAGCAAGCATCTGAGAGTGGATTCAAACTCAGATCTTCATGAATCTAGGGTGGGAGTTTATTTACTGCATCACCTAGCTACCCCTAAATGCACAAAACGCTCTAACTCTAGACTCTGGGCACCTTCACTCTAGTTCCCATACCTGGAATGCTCTCTGCTCATTTCTGCCACCTGGTCTCCCTGGCTTCCTTCAGGTCTCATTAAGATCATACCTACATGAAGTCTTTCATGATACCCCCCCCTTAATGCTAATGACTTTGCTCTGTTGATTATCTTCTATTTGTCCCGTATGTATTGTTTTTACATAATTGTTTATATGTTGTATTTCCCATTGTTCTACAAATTTCTTGACAACAATAACTGTCTTTTGCCTTTTTGTATCCCAAGTAGTTAGCACATGTTTGCCCCGTAGTATGTACTTAACAAATGCTTATTGGTTGAGAAATAACAGAAAAAAAAACTAATCAAAAATATTGGCAACAGATGTCAAAGCATACATTTTTGTTATACTTTGAACAACACCGCCATCTCCCTAAATGTTTAGCTCACTACAAAATATAAATTTTAGAAATGCACATCAAAGAACAAATTGTTTAGTCAGCAAGGACAATGTCTATTCAAATTCTGAGAAGAATCAATCAGAACAACAGAAGATTACCATTTATAAGAAATCAAAGTAAAAATTAGACCATGATATCCTGAAGAGCAAAGAACATTGACTAGTATAGAAAATAACATTCATCAAAGCAGAACCTAAGCATCAAAGAATTCAAAAAAAGCAAAATACTGAAATCATTTCTTCAGAAGTATCCGGAGGTGATCAGGGCATTCAATATGCAAACTGATCAAACAACAGATATTTCAAATTTTAAGGCCCCAAACAAAAACCAAGAAATGACATATTTGTTTTTGTGTGGGCTGAGGCTAAACAAATACATTAATTTAATTGGGAAAGTATTTATTCGTTGAAAATCTTAAAATATATACGGGTATACATATAATATATATATGTGTGTGTATATATATATATATATATATATATATATATATATATATATAGCAACCTCGCACATTACATTTTCAATGTCTCTTAAAGAGTACATCAATAGGCTAAAACAAAATAAAGAGCAAAAATTAAAAGGAAAAAATTATAAGGAAAGTTGTTGGATAAAGTAAGCTGTTTTCAGGGAGAAAATTTTAATTCTCTCCTTCTTAAATCTGTTTTATAGGTATATTGGAATAATAGGGGGAACCTAATCTTCTCCATCTTCTCCTCATATCTGAAAAGGAAAAGATAGGGGATGTGAGACTGGGTTTATGACTCATTAGAATGTGAAAGCTGGGGTGGACGTGAAGCCCTGAGTTACTCCCTCTGCCCTTGGGATGATGGAAAAGTACAGTTTGATCAGTGAAGCACAGATCACAAAGAGAGAAGGGAGGATTTGGCATAGCTAAAGGACAGTACATATCTGAAAACATTGTGAAACCATCAACAGAGGCAAGAGGGGTTCAAAAAATGATTTTGCAATGAAGTGTACTGGGGGATTTAAACACTACAGGCAATCACTTTCTACAACTTGGGGTTTAGCATCTGAATGAAACTCCCACGGTAAGAGAAAGGAATTGAAAATTGTGGGAGCATTTTGAGGCCATGTTTAGGAGGGTTTGAAAGGGTTCAAATGGAGGATGGAAAACATTGAAAGTGATGAGTGATGAAGTAAGAGGCAATGTGATGTAATGACTAGAGAGGCAGACACAAATCAGAAGGATCTGAGTTCAGGTCCTGACTTTGACACATACTGCTCGTGAGACTCTAAAGAAGTCACTGAATTTTCCAATGCCCTGGAAACTCTCTAAGACTCTAAGTTGCTGAAGTTTCCCTTCTACTTTGGTAGAGGGAGTTTTCTCACCAGGAACCTTCTTACAACAATAAAACCATAGATCTGGGGAGAAAATGAGTACAATGGTAAAGAACATGACTGCATTTCAAAACACTTCCCATGGTACCCTGACGCCTACATCAAAAATTAATATTCTTAGGAACAGATTGTCTTGTGTCCTAGAAGGCAAGGGAATGATCATAATATTTCTTATGAACATTACAAATTAATGTGATTGATATTAAGAAATGGATGACTTATGAGGGAGGTGGGAGAGAGGGGATAAATTATGTACCATAATCCTGTATGAGCTGGGGGAGAGGAAGAGGGAAGAGAGAAGAAAAGAGGCAAAAGAAGACCTAGTTTTCTGTTCTCCTTGTAACACATACTGGCTGCCTGACCCTAAGCAAGTCATTTAAATACTCAATACTCCAGGTCAACATGGTTGAACTCAGAAGGAAATGGATCCTGGAAAGCTGTATTTTGACTTTGAAAACACAAATTAATGTTATCTATGTTTTGTTGTATTTTGTAATTTTTTAAAACATTTACATAAAGAAGAAACAAAAGCTTTTTAAAAAAAAAAACTACTGCCCAATGTATGGTTGTGTGTTTGTCCTTCATTTTTGAAGAGGACTATGACTTCAGGGAAATGATGACCTGACTTGCAGTTGACTTTGATTTGAGTGAGGGAGGGCTGTCCAAGGTCACTAGCCTCACTTTCTCCTCCAGAGCCATCTGAATCCAGTGACCTGATGTTCATCAGGATAACTAGATATGACTCAGGATGCTTTGGGACACCCTGACCCTTTCAGGTCAAGATCTTTTCAGGTTCTCACTTTGAGTGAGGTAAGGCTCATTCAGTGTTAATCAAGGGATGGCCCCTTTAATCAAAACTAAAAAAAGAATCAAACTGAGAAGGGAAGACACAAGGTTTCTGGCCAAAAGAGTAACAGTTACAACTTCTCAGAAAAACACAAAACAATTTGACAGCAAATCCATTAAACCAGCAGCTTACAACATGTCACAAAAGAAGATCTAAATGTCTATTTAACTTAAATAGGAGAGATCAGATAATGGAAAATTTCAAAGAGAATGAGAGCAGGTGCCTAACACAATGGAGGTTCAAAACTGTGGTTCAGCAGAGAAATTTTTTAACTAATTAAAGATAAAGGGCACCAGAAAAGATAAAATAGCCATCTTGATGACATAAAACTTAAAAGGGTTGCACCATTAAAATCAGAGAAAATTTGATTAAAAGAGAAACTGTAAAGTCAGAAAGTATAAGTGTCAAATGTCACTAATGAAACACAGATATACAGAATAATTCATTGAGATATTAGATATCCTTCATTTTCAAAGAGGACCATGACATCAGGGAAATGATGACATGACCAAATATTCATCAAGATGACTGGATGTGACTCAGAATGCAATGGGAGACCCTGGCCCTTTCAGGCTAAGGCTTTTTCATGTACTCACTTAGAGTGAAGTAAAGCCCATTCAGTGAATAGGCCTCTTTAAGAAGTGAGTCAAGGGATGGCCCCTTTAATTAGAAAAAAAAAAGATTAAAAAAATCAAGCTGGGAGGGGAAGACCCTCAGGGTTGTTGTTCCAAAAAGAATCAGTTACCATTGACATTCACTCAAAGCCAGGACCCAAAATACAGCCCCAAAGGGGAGCTTGGGCAGGGACCTCTTCAAAAATGAAGGACAAACACAACCTGTGAGTTGCCCTGAAAGGGAACCCAGCTAGTTGGGTAACTCAGCTTGTCAAGGGCCAGGGTCTCCCATGGCATCCTGGGTCATATCCAATCATCCTGATGAATATTTTGTCCCTGGATCTAGATGACTCTGGAGGAGAAATTGAGGCTGGTGACCTTGCACAGCCCTCACTCACTCAAATCAAAGTCAACTACAAGTCATGCCATCATTTCCCTGATGTCATGGTCCTCTTCAAAAACAAAGGACAAACACTATGATAAACAGGCAAAGGATATGTTTAAATGATTTTCAAAAGAATTGCAAACAATACTGCCTATATGAAAACATGTTTCTAATCACTAATCATAAGAGAAATGCAAAATTAAACAATTTATATTCCACTTCTCTCTATACTAATTAGCAAAACTTAAAAAGCACATGAAATTATCAAGGTTTTAGGGATTATGGGAAGACAGGCACAACAATACATTACTGATTGAGCTGTGAATTGTTGCTAATCCTCTGGATATTAGTTTGGAATTATGATTCCGTAATTCCAGAAAGAGACGAAGAAAGAGAGAAGAGTTAGTCAAGTGGGGTGGCTGGACATCACATTGCAGAGGAGTGAGTAGTCAGAACTTGGACTGGATAATTTTTAAGATATCTCCCCTGCTATCCCCAAATCTATGATCTTAAGAAATGCTGACTTTGGTGGGAAAAGATCAAACATATAATTTTATGATAATGATGTAAAGATCAAGTTATATTAAATAGTTTTTGAAAAATTTACATCTTTATATAAATATAAGATATTTTGATGACCCTTACACAAAAGTCCTAGCTGTTGCTTTCTTTTGGTGTGGCCCTGGGTTCTCAACCACTAAACATAAACTCTAGCCATTTAGTTAATCAAGTTGGAAGTGTGGGATGAGAAATGCACTGCTTTTCTCTTCCTAGGGCTTTCACTTCAGGAGCAAACTAGCAAAAATTGATTGGAGAGATTCATTGTTTTACCCCACTTTTTTCATAGTATCTCATGAAGCCATCTCTAAATACATAGAGTACTTTTTGGCATGCACCATTGGAGCATGCACACACTCATGAAATCATAGATCGGTTTAAGAACTGAATCTTAGGATCTGGAGCTGAAAGTGACCATCAAGTCCAAGCCCCTGGTTTCATAGATGAGAAAATTCACCTGTGATTGTTAAGTGACCTACCAAGGTTCATACAGGTTGCAATTTAGCAAAGCTAGGATTTGAACTCAAGGGGTTACAAGGCTTTTTTCTCAGTCACTCATTAGTCAACAGGCATTTATTAAGACCCACTTTGTGCCAGGTACTGTGTAAAGTACTAAAGATGCAACAAGAAGCAAAAGATAGTCCCTACCCTCAAGGAATTCACAATCTAATGGAAGAGACCAGAAGCAAAGCAAATATGTATAAACAAGTTTATGTGTAGGTTAATTTGGAAAGAGTCAACAGAGAGACGGCACTAAAATGGGTTAGGAAAAGCTCCTTTAAAAGGTGAGATTTTAGTTGGAATGGAAAGGAAGTCAGGAGGTAGAGATAAGGAAAGCTAGCATCTCAGTGATGGGGGACAGACAGAGAAAAGCTCTAGAGCCAAGAGATGAAGTGTCTTGTTCATGAAACAACAAAGAGACCAGTGTTACTCGATCAAAGAGTACAAGGCACAGAATATGGTATAAGACAGGAAAAGGGGCGGCGGGGTGTAGCCAGAATGGCCTTTGTTTTCTTTGAATGACTCAGCTTACCTCATTGAGCCTCTGGACACTGTGGCTTGCTCTTCCGGGGCAGGAAGCCCAAAGAGCATTCCAGGAAGCAGACAACTTCCTGTGTGATGAGTCATGGGGCTGGCTGAGGGCAGGTGTTAACGGCTACGCTAGGGGGAGGGGCCAAGTCAAGAACCAATCGGCCCTGGTCGTTCAGGCGGTGCTTGATGATGTCAAAAACCCTATAAGAGGGGAGAGGACAGCTTGAAGATCCTCTTTTCCTTTTCCGGTTGGAGCCAGAGACAGTTACAGCGACAGTTACAGCGACAGTTACAGCCACAGCCACAGCTGAAGCAGGAGCTGCCAGTAGCAGAGCTGACCTACGGGAGGAAGCTGAACAAAGACTTCAGGCCAGTGGGTAATCTTATTACCATAGAGGGGGAAACATGATTTTGCTTTACGCAATCATGCTTCTCTGTAGCCTCCTGGTTACTCTTTCAAGGCGTACTTATTGGGCCTGGAAGCTTTTGATCAATATATCAAAATGGGGTTGCTGGTTCATGGGTTGGTTACTGTGGAGCCTAAATAAATGTTTTGATTCTTCTGCCTTCTACTTTGAGAGTTTCTTATATCCGGCGGTTCCGAACGTTTCAGACATGTTTATGATCCTCTTTGAGATTATAAACTCTGCCCTCCTAATACATTTGGCGATGAGGATGGGATCGCTAGGTATAAGATCTCTATTTAGAAGCAGAACAATTCCAGAGGAAGAGATGAATATCCCAGGATGGGAGGATCCATTTTATTCCTCCCTAGCAAAAGAATTGGCTAAAAAAGCTGGACCCTGTGAAAACTGGGAACCAAGGCTACGGAGAGGAGATCCTAGGGATTTGGAAAAGTGTTTACGAGAAGTTGGGATTCAGTCAGGGGCATCACTATCTAGGCAAAGCTGGATAGTGTTATCAGCCTACCGGCTAGTATACGAAAGATTGAGATTAAGTGAAAGACATGGGGGCACTCCTACCCCACAGGAAGAAGGGGAATCTCAGATAGCAGGAGACCAAACTGACTCAAATGAGAACTTTTCTATTAATGTGGCTAAGAGCAACAGGAGACCAAAAAAAGCCCAGAGTGCATTTCAACCCAGCCCAGAAAGAGCCTGACTGCCTGCTTCGTCCTAGCCATGGTGGCAGAGGAAGTGAGTGGGGAGAGAATGAGACAATGTTAGGGGCTGAGGCACAAAACACTACTGGGGTTCAGGATGTGCCTCACACAGAGAATAGGAGATGGTTAAATGATCAGACAAGGGCTCGACCCATACAAAGGAGGAAGACAGAAACCCGAGGTGAAGATTCAGTTACAAGGGAAATTCAGGAAGATTTCTCACCGCAAGAGGTCACAGATATTTTGAGTAGATTCAGCCAAAGAATAGGAGAACCATTGATATCTTGGATGGTAAGACTCAGTGATCAAGGGGCCAGTGGAATATCAGTAGATAGGACAGACTGCATGAGATTCATAGGTATCAGCCATGATCCTCTAGTTCAACAAGCTTTTAGGGAACATCATCAGCAAGGAGATGGTGATAGCAGGACTACTTTGTTGGCATTAGCCGCTGTGGGATGCAATAAGAGATATGCTACTGATTCTATGTGGCCCACTGAGCACAGACCCTGGTATTCACTTAGAGATTGTATCATGAGACTAAAGGAGGAGGTAATGAAGACTGCCATTATGATAGGAACTGCAGACAAATATTACAATGATCCAATGGGACTGCCTCATAGGAACTTAATAATTAGGACAGCTCCCCCTGCTTATAAACAACTAATTTTGAATTTATTACTTGGAGAAGTAGGGAGCCGTCTTACAACAGTGATAAATAAGATTTTACAGTTACATGACTTAGGTGACTGGGGAAGGGATAGATCTCCTCGAGAGAGAAGGGTGAATAACCAGCAAACTTGGCGCCAAAGGAGAGTAACAAGGAAAGAAATGTTTACTGCTTTATTGAGAGCAGGGGTAGGTTTTGAAATGATAGATGGAATTCCAACCAATGAATTATATAGAATGTACAGAGATAAAGGACTTGATAACAGGAGAAATAGGGAAATAAGAACTGCTCCTGCAAATACTACAGATGTTGAACCTTCAAACCCAAGTGAATCACATGAAAGGGAATACTAGGGAACAGGCCGAGCCCCAGTCCAAATTAAGGAAATACACAGGCTGGATTGCAGACCTCACATTAACTTGACCATATATTGGAAAAATGGGTCAAGTACGGTAACTGAGGCATTAATAGATACTGGGGCCGAGGCCACCCTTATTTATGGAAAACCAGACAAGTTCAGCCATGGAACTCCTATTACCATTACAGGACTAGGAGGGACTAAAATATCAGCCAGGCAAGTTAAATTAATGATGAAAATTGGACAGTTGCCCAAGAAAGAATATAGTGTGGTTATTGTGCCTATTCTCGAATACATCATTGGAATAGACATATTGAAGGGTATGACCTTAAATTTACCCGAAGGGAAATACCAATTTGCTGTGAGGAAAATGGGCATTAATGCAGTCTTAGTGGGGAAAATCAAGATGGATCCAATCACTTTGCCCGAACCTTCTAAAATAATTACTTTGAGGCAATATCGTGTGCCAGGTGGGCAAGATGAAATTGCCAACACTATAAGAGAATGTGTTGAGGCAGGAGTGTTAGTCCCTACAACTACTCAATGGAACAACCCTGTCTGGCCAGTCCGAAAATCAGATGGAACATGGAGGATGACAGTAGATTATAGACAGCTGAACAAAGTGACTCCTCCCTTGTATGCTGCTGTCCCAGACACGGTTACTTTAATAGAGAGAATACAAAAACGTGAAGGAACTTGGTATGCAGTTATTGATTTGGCCAATGCCTTCTTTACAATCCCAATAGACCCCAAGCAATGGAATCAGTTTGCTTTTACTTGGCAAGGCCGACAGTATACATTTACACGCCTGCCGCAAGGATATATTCATAGCCCAACTATTTGCCACAGGATTGTAGCTGAACATTTGGATGAATTAAAGTTACCTGGTGTACAGCTTACACATTACATAGATGACATCATGATACAGGGAAAGAATATAAAGGAGGTGGAGGAGAGTTTAGCATTATTAATTGACCATATGAAAAGCAAAGGATGGGAAATCAACCCCGCAAAGGTTCAAGGGCCAGCTCAAACTGTAAAATTCTTGGGGATACAGTGGAATAGAGGACTGCGAGAAATTCTCCCACAAGCTCGACAAAAAATCCAGGATTTTCCCACCCCTACCAATAAGAAAGAGGCCCAAAAGTTCATAGGGCTGTTTGGTTATTGGAGACACCACATCCCACATTTGGGACAGATTTTAAAACCCTTGTATAAAGTCACCAGAAAGAAATATGAATTTGACTGGGGACTTGAACAAAGTAGAGCTTTTGAGGAAGCAAAGGCTGCTATTCAATTAGCTCTAGACTTATGGCCTATGCAAAATGGGCCAGTGGAGTTACAAGTGACTGTACAAGATGACTATGCAAATTGGAGTCTGTGGCAAAAACAACAAAGCCGAAGTGTACCTTTAGGCTTTTGGTCAAGGAAACTGCCCTCATCTGGAGTGCAATATACACCTTTTGAGAAGCAGCTGTTAGCTGCATATTGGGCTTTAGTAGAAACTGAGCAACTAACTCTGGGTCATGAAGTGGTATTAAGGCCTGGAATTCCAATTATGACTTGGGTAATGAGTACCCCAGCTTCTCACAGAATTGGACATGCACAAGAGGCAAGCATAATCAAATGGAAGTGGTATATTCAGAATAGGTCCAGAGCAGGCAAAAATGGAGTTTCTGCTCTACATGAATCTGTGGCGAACATTGATACTGAGAGCAATGAAAAGCCCCTTGAATCTAAGCAACAGATGGTACCATCCTTAGTGAAATGGAATAATGGATATGACGGACTAAATGAAGAACAGAAGAAACATGCTTGGTTTACTGATGGGACAGCAAAATATTTAGGACAGAAGAGACATTGGAAAGCAGTAGCCTATAACCCCTGTACAAGGAGAACTCTGGAAAGTTCTGGGATAGGTGGAAGTAGCCAATATGCTGAACTGATGGCAGTGCATCAGGCCATCAGAGCAGAGAAAGGAGGACAGTGTCATATATTTACTGACTCGTGGGCAGTAGCTAATGGATTAGATACGTGGATGCCTATATGGAGGAATCAGAATTGGGAGATTCATGGCAAACAAGTTTGGGGTAAAGAGTTATGGGAAAATATATGGGACATGTCTTTGGTTACAGATCTGTCAGTTTTTCATGTTGATGCTCATGCAACCCTGACCACACCAGATCAGTATTTCTCATGCGTTGTTAAAACAAATAACAGAGGAGTGTTGTATATGCCAATTAGAAAAAGAACGAACTCTTCCTAGGATAGTTACTGGAGAAATAGCAAGGGGAAAAGTTCCAGCCCAAATTTGGCAGATAGATTATATTGGCCCACTACCCCAGGATAAAGGATGTAAATATGTATGTACGTGTGTTGACACCTATTCAGGTGTACTAGTGGCTTGTCCTTATAAAGACGCAACTCAGAAAAACACCTGTAAAACTCTAGATATTGTAAGTTTATATTATGGAACCCCAATGCAGATTCAAAGTGACAATGGGTCACATTTCAAGGGCAAAGAAGTGAAAAGATATTGTGTGTTGAATAATATAGAATGGATATATCATATTCCATATTACCCACAAGCATCTGGGCTAATTGAAAGAATGAATGGATTGTTGAAAGAACAGCTGAGAAAATTAAGCTCAAATAATTCATATCGACATTGGAAGGATAATTTGTCTATTGCCTTACGTAATTTGAATAATAGGCCCTTAGGGGGGAGTACACCTCTAGCCAGAATGATGACCCCAAATCTGCAGATCAGAGAACAGCAAACATGTGAGATCCAAAACATTGAATTTTGGACTGTGAGGGAAGATGTCCCACTACCAAGTCCAGGAACACCTGGTTCAGCAGGATATGATTTACATTGTATAGAGAATTTTAGGTTAAATAGGAAAGAGATAAGAAAAACCCCTACTGGAGTATTTATGAGAATCCCCAAGAATCATCTTGGACGGATATTACCTAAACCAGGATTAACGGCTCAAGGAATACATGTATTGGCTGGAGTGATAGATTCTAATTATCAAAAAGAAATTGTTGTGACACTCCAGAATATGGGTAAAAAACCTGTACAATTTTGTAGAAATGATAGGATGGTTCAAGTCATTATTATCCCCTGTGAAAAAATACCCTTTATGAAAACTGACCCTCCTCCCAAAATAACTACTAGAGGGGCAAAAGGGTCTTGCTCCATTGATAGAATAAAGTCAGGAGCTAAGGTATGGGTAAAACGGAAGCCAGATGATATTCCAAAGGCTGCAGAAGTTATAGCCCATGGGAAGGACAACACTGTAACAGTTGTCTATTCAGGGGAAAATAATTACCAAATCGTACCCCTGAACCATATATTTTACCGTGAATAGGTTATAATAATAGATTCACAGACTCCACAGGTATGGCTGATGCTGGTAAATGCCATAAGCCACTCAGAGGAAAGGTAACTTTGTGTGATTAACGGATGAAAACTTGTACATTTGGGGAAAGGCTGGGAGGACAATCTTAGTCTCTATCTAGGGTGGGATCCTCTTGGCTTCCTCATTATGTTCCTTTTGAAAAGAAACATTTCCCACCTGAGTTTGGCTCTGATGTTGGATCTTTGCATAACTGAAATCTCAACCAAACTTGAGATGATTTTATTTGAAGAATTATAGTCCATACTTGTCTATTCTTTTTGTCCTTTGTTTTGGCTAACCTTGTTGCTAGTTTTGTTTCCTTCAGGCTTAAGCACCCTGCACTTTCCGGTGACTGCCTAAGCATGTAGCATTCTTGGAATTCCTGCCAGCTTGTTAAAGAAATGACCTCTGGAATGGGACTTTTTGGGGGCAGGGCCATCTCTACATCCAATTTCAGCATGAAGAAGCTATGGAAAATGAGACCTTCACCCCTCACCCCAAGATTTTGAGCCCCAATCGTTCAAGGGGGGTGGAAATGATGATAGTGTTCTGTTTACTTATTTTGTGTTATCCTTGCTGTGTTGTTTTATTGTTATGATATTATTGATCCTATGTAATGGATACAAGGATTTAGGGGTGGACATTTGAATTATTAATAATTATTTTGGGGATGATTGATTGAAGAGATTATCTTGCTGGGACCTAGGGGTGGATCACATTTGAATCGTAAACCAATATTTAGGAATGTCACCAAATGATATGTTTTGCTTTATTGTGAATGATATGTTTTAGTTTCCTGCATAATTGAATCACAATGTTCTAGGATATATAATTTAATTTGAATTATGATTGGATTGTGCATCCTAGAACATTGTGAGGGGTGGAGTGTAGCCAGAATGGCCTTTGTTTTCTTTGAATGACTCAGCTTACCTCATTGAGCCTCTGGACACTGTGGCTTGCTTTTCCGGGGCAGGAAGCCCAAAGAGCATTCCAGGAAGCAGACAACTTCCTGTGTGATGAGTCATGGGGCTGGCTGAGGGCAGGTGTTAACGGCTACGCTAGGGGGAGGGGCCAAGTCAAGAACCAATCGGCCCTGGTCGTTCAGGCGGTGCTTGATGATGTCAAAAACCCTATAAGAGGGGAGAGGACAGCTTGAAGATCCTCTTTTCCTTTTCCGGTTGGAGCCAGAGACAGTTACAGCGACAGTTACAGCGACAGTTACAGCGACAGTTACAGCCACAGCCACAGCTGAAGCAGGAGCTGCCAGTAGCAGAGCTGACCTACGGGAGGAAGCTGAACAAAGACTTCAGGCCAGTGGGTAATCTTATTACCATAGAGGGGGAAACATGATTTTGCTTTACGCAATCATGCTTCTCTGTAGCCTCCTGGTTACTCTTTCAAGGCGTACTTATTGGGCCTGGAAGCTTTTGATCAATATATCAAAATGGGGTTGCTGGTTCATGGGTTGGTTACTGTGGAGCCTAAATAAATGTTTTGATTCTTCTGCCTTCTACTTTGAGAGTTTCTTATATCCGGCGGTTCCGAACGTTTCAGACATGTTTATGATCCTCTTTGAGATTATAAACTCTGCCCTCCTAATACACGGGGTGGGGCAGAGAAAGTGGTTTTGCTTAGAATGGTCTTAAATGACAACCAGATTATTTCATATTTGATCCTGGAAATGATAGGGAGGTACTAGATTTTATTAAAGGAGGGGGGTGACATGGTTGAACTGCATTTAGAAAAATTATTTTCATAACTTGATGGAGAATATATTAGAAAAGGGAGAAGCTTGAGGAAGACAGAACAACCTGTAGGCTATTGCAATAGTCCAAGTGTGCAGTGATGTGACACTGCACAAGGGTGGTGACAGTATCAGAGGAGAAGGGGGATGTATATTTAATAGATGTTGCAAAGGTGAAATCAATAGTCCTTGACAACAGATTGGACATGAGAGGTAAGCAATAGTGAGCAGTCAAAGATAACACCTAGGTTGCAAATCTAGGAGTCTGGGAGGATAGCAGTACCCTTAATAGTAATAAAAAAGTTTGAAAGCAGGAAGGGTTTAGGAGAAAAGATGAGTCAATTTTGTTCCTGTTTACTTTTAAAAGTCTACTGGATATTACATTTGAGATATTTGAAAGGCAGTTTGAAATGAAAGACTAGAGGTCAGCAGAGAAGTAAGGATAGAATAGGTAAATTTAAGAATCATAACTGTAGATATGGTAATTACATGCATCAAAGCTGATCACCAATGAAGTAGTATATAGGGAGAAGAGGCCCAGGACAGAGCCTTGTGAAACGTGTTGCCATGATCTGGATGAAGATCTAACAATGGGGACTGAAGAGGACCACTCTCATAAGTAGAAGGAGAACCAGGAGAGAGTGGTGCCCCAAAACAAAGAAAAGTCAAAGGATAAAAAGGGTCAAGAAGAGTGAAGACTTAAAAAAAGATCATTGGATATGGCAATTTAGGAGATCATTGGTCACTTCAGGAAGAGCAGATTTGGTGAACTTGGTGAAAAGTTGGATTGTAGGAGGTTAAGAAGAAAGCGAGAGCAGAAGAAATAGAGACACCCAGGGTAGGTGGCCTTGTCAAACCTTCAACCACAAAGGCAGAACAGATATAGGACAATAGTTAGAGGGGATGGAAAGGTCAACTGAGGGTTTTTTTAGGATGAATGAGACATGGGCATGTTTGTAGACAGTAGGGAAGGAGTCACCAGATAGGAAGAATTTAAAGATAAGTGATAGAGTAAGCATGACAGAAGGGTGCAATCTGTTGGAGGAGATGAGATAGAATGGGATTGTTTGTGCAGGTACAGGGTTTAGCTTTGGTAAGGAGTAAGGCCACCTCTTCATGTAAGATAGGGTTAAAGGAGAAGATAGTGGAAGAAAGCATCTGAGTGATATTATACGGGGAAGAGCAGAGAAGAGAGCACTCACAGCAAATGGCTTCATAGTCTTCTGTAATATATAAGTGAGTGGGATAGTGATTTGGTGAGGGATGTCTAGAAGGATTGACTAGAAGCAGTGAGGACCCAGTTGAGGTTGTATAACATAAATTGGTAATGGATCCAGTAAGAAGAGTTACATAATTTTAATTACTTTCATTCAGCAGCATGTGTGTATGAGCAGAGGCAGCAAATGGTGGGCTGAGGCTTGGCTAGACATCATCAGTGATTTGGCAAGGGGGCTAGTGACTAAAGAGAAGAGAACAGTATGGAGTTGAACTGGTTCAGCAAAGGGTAAAGACGTAGAAAAGAGGAGAGAATGGTTCGTGTGAATGTGATGGACTCAGAGAAGACTGAGATGTCAATGGATCGGAAGTCATAGTGTGAATGAAGTGTGACTTCGTAAGGAAATGCACAGGGAAAGGTAAAATGCTATTTGATTATAGTGAGCTAAGGGGATTTCATAATTCTTGAACATGGAAGTGATAGATTTGCAGGTGATGACAAGATCGAAGTTTTGGACATTTTTTGGTATTGCTGATAAAGGGTAGAAGGAATAGATCACAGGAAATGAATGGGTTGAGGAGCTAAGTGTTTAAGGTATCTGAAGAAGAGTCAATATGTATGTTGAAGTCCCCTAGTGTGAGGGAAAGGGTTGGGGAGGAGAGAAAAATTATGAGCCAGGTACTGAATTTGTTGAGGAAAGAGGTCTAGCCAATAGCTACCAAGATTGTGCTTGGATGACAGGTATGGATTGCATTTATTTATTACTGGTGTTGAGTTGAACTTTGAACAAGGAAGCATTACTGTATAAGGATAGGAGAACTAAGATCTCTCGAAAACTCAGATGAGAAATATTCCCATTATTTTGTTCTTGTCTCCTAGAGCTTCTGCAACAAGTGTTCAGTAAGTCATTTAAAATCATATAGCAACAATTCCTTCTTTAAGATGTCAATGGATTAGAAATGCTCAGATAATGTCTTCCCTAGTAAATACTTCACTTTAGGTCCAATTTAAAAGTCATTCATTTTGTAATTTTGTATTACCAGCTGATGATGTAAATATTTATAATCTACTAGGGCCTTATCTTCTCTATCTTTAATGTAGGATTTCTGAAAGAAATTTCTAAATATATATAGAATATTGTTGTAAAAACTACTTTGGCATATCTTTTGATCTGGAGATTTTTGTATATTTATAAATAGAAATAATGACTTTATTCATGGTAAATGAAGGATATAGATTTGACTCTGAAGTTATAGAATAATTCACCAACAATTATGTCATGCATGAACTAGAATATTCAATCTCTTAGAATTTCTAATAGCAATAATTACCCCTCCCATACTCTCCATTTTGCCTTAGATATATTATGCCACTTATGCCAAGAAAAGCTTTGTCATCAAGAAATGGTTGATAGTATTTTCTTCAAAAATATTTCTATCCCTGCAAATCTAGCTGCATTATTTACATGTGTCATGGGAAATACTCCATCTGTTTTTCAAACTAACAATGTGCTCCTTTGGGGAGAAAAATAAATGTTATCTTTAAGATACATTAACTTTACAAGTAAATGTTAGAATGCATTTCCAAATGCATTACTTCCAAATTATCATACATTGGTCATATTAAATTATTAAAGATTTTTATTCCTATCTTTTCTTTTTTATATCAGCTTCCCTTCTCAATTTTTCCTTCCCTATTTCCCTGAGATGTATCTCATGTAATAAAGTATAAAAAAGAGTAAAAGGGAATTCATTAAAACTAACCAACTTATAAAAAATCTGACATCACAAATGGTATTCTATACCCATAGTCTACACGTGAGAAATGCAATGAGGTCTTAGAATGTTAGAATGCCTTTTGTTCAGTCCCCTATATTTTATAACTGAGAAAACTAAGGCCCACAAGGGTTGAGTGACTTCTCAAAAGCCATTCTACTAATTTGTGGCAAGATTCTGACTATATCCTCTGATGTGTAAACTAGTGTTATTTTCAGCTTCCCATAGTGCCTATTTGGTTGCTGTCTTTTTAAAAACTAAATTATAATACCATACTCTCCATGATGACTGCCCTGGTCTCCCCTTCCCTGTTTACAGTAATGACAAACCCCTTCATGGACCATTAGCATCACTGGTATTTTTTAACCTCGGACATGTATTATGTATGGGTGTCTATATAGGGCAGAGGCAAAAAGGCTGATTAGGGGCAGCCACCTAGTTCACCTCTCCTAACAACCCCCTCCAAACAACTTTAAAATAATGCCTCAAATCAAATTTTGGAGCAGCAGAGCTAACAAAAGGTTGGGGTAAGACATTTTTTCCAGTCTGATAAAACTTATGAGATTGCCTGGAGAAGTCTGTGGCACCAGAGTGGAGGCCCATACAGAGACCACAAATGCAGTGGTAGCAACAGCAGAGGCAACAGTGGAATCAGCAGTGGTGGTGGAAGCAGCAACAGATTTGGAGGCTCTCAGTTCACAGAGTCAGACAACTGGTCAGAAAAAGATAATGGGACAATTTTATGGCACTGGGTATAGCTTGCACTGGCTGGCAACTCTTTTGCCTATAAGTAGTTCTGAGTCACAGTTCCTGGGCAGAGAGGAACATGGTAGTCTATCACAAAGAATCAGGGATCCTGGTCACAGTACCAAAGTGAAGAGGCATGCTAACGCTTATGGCTCCAAATGATCAGAGTGCAGATCAGGAGAATGGTAACCATAACTCTCCCAGGATCGGACCACCTTGGAAACATCAAAAACTTGTCGACCCTCAGAACTATCTCAGAAAACAGCAGCATGAAACTTAGTACAGTGCCTCCCCACCCCCACAATGTATGCAGAGCCCAACTTTAACATAAAATTCAAGTCAAAAATAGGCTAGAAAAAGGAACAAGCAAACAAAAAAAGAATTTGACCATGAAAAGATACTACAGTGGCAGGGAAGACCAAAACAAACTCAGAAGAAGACAACAATGTGAAAAAGGCTGCCAAAAAAAAGCCTCAAAGATACATGCTAATTGGACTCAAATCCAACAAGAATTCCTGGAAGAAATCCTGGAAAGAGATAAGATTGGTAGAAGAAAAATTGGGGAAAGAAATGAAAATGATGCATGAAAATTATGAAAAGAGGATTAACAGCTTGGTAAAAGAAGCACAAAAGAAATACAAAAGAAAAAAAAATCTTAAAAAGCAATTGGGCAAATGTAAAAGAAATGCAAAAATCCACTGAAGAGAACTCCTTAAAAAGAAGAGTTGGTCAAATGGAAAAAGAGGTACAAAATGTCACTAAAGAAAATAATTCCTTAAAAATTAGAATTGGGCAAGTGGAAGCTAATGACTCCATGAGACATCAAGAAATGATAAAACAGTCAAAAGAATGAAAAATAGAGGAAAATGTGAGATATCTGATCAGAAAAACAAATGACCTGAAAATTAAATTGAGGAGAGATAATTTAAGAATTATTGGACTACCTGAAATTGATGATCAAAGAAAGAATCTAGACATCATATTTCAAGAAATTATCAAGAAAAATAGTTATTGGTCTATATATTATATCCCCCACTATCCCAAAAGCTCTGTGAGGTTAGGGGCTATAATTTATCTAAACCATGTATCACTCCAGTGCTTATCATCCAGTACTTCAAAATAAGCATTTCATAAACATTTGTTGAAGTAGTTTCTGAATTGTTAAATATTATATGCACCAGATAGTGCATATAACTTATAAATCAAAGAGAAATTATGCAACAAGCCAAAGGGAAACTATCAGGAGGATATTTCATGACATCATAACATCAAAGATTTAAGAGTTAAAAGTGACCTTAGAGATCATTGAATCCAATCCCTTCACTATACACAAGGAAACAGATTACTAGAGAAGGTGTTACTTGCCTAAGATTAGAGCTATGAAGTGCCTAAGGTGGAATTTGAACCCGCACCTAGGTTCCAAGGCCACTAAAGTTTAAACTTAAAATATTATTTGATTGGACAATTCATGGCTTTAAGGGCATCCAAAGGCAAAGAATACTAGACACATTTCTAAAATTCATAAGATCACCAAAAAAAGCATGTAGCATATAATTCCCACCTCATTGGGTAGATTGAAAAAGAATGTAAAAAGGAGAAAAATATAAGGTTGTTACCCATGGAAGCAATTGTGTTAGTTCCATAAGTGTGTTTATGATATAATAGACTTGTAATAGCAAGACAAAAAAGAAAATTTAGGAAGGCTTAACCTAGGGAGAACATGTATAGATTACCTCATAGCAGCAATGGAAGAAGAGGGAGTTAAGCAAATAAAACTGTATAACCAAAAAAAAAAGCATTCTTGAAAGAAGTTTGAACAAGAGTTAGCAAAGTATAGTTATATAAAGAAAAGATAAGTAAATAACTATGTCATTGAAGAAGCTCAATATTTTTCAGAGACTTTATAGGCAATCATTAAAATATAATCCACAAACAAAATTACATGGAGTCATACATGCAGAATCTCTTTTCTATTTGAATTTTTATGGGACATACTCTCAGAAGATCGTAGCTATATCCTTTGGGATCACATATCTTCTTGGATGACATATATATCTGATTGATATTAGTAATTAGAAAAGCATTAAAGAAGTTACCACTGTGGCTGCATTTACCAAGAAATCTTATACTATCATAAAAAATTCATGGAGGGAATTGCCCAAGACAGTGTTTTGGTTCACCAGATCGTTTTGGGGGATAATCAGCAAATAATAAGAAACATGAAGGGGAGTTTTTCTATACTTCTCAATCACTGGTGTTATTATATACACATGTCCTGTTGTAAAAGTAAGTGTGTGAACCACGGATATTCTGTGAGGACTAACCCTGATAGACTTTGCTGTTCTCAGCAAAACAAGGTGCAACGACAACTCCAAAGGACTCACAATGGAGAATACTATCTACATCCAGAGAAAGAACTATGAAGTATGAATACAGATTGAGGCACACTTTATGCTCGCTTTTTTTTCCACTTTTTTTTTCTCTCATTTGTTTTTGTTTTGGGTTTTTTTTTATTCTGTTTCTTCTTTCTTATGATTTATTCCACTGGTCATAATTCTTCTCCACAACTTGACTAGTATGTAAATAAGTTCAATGCGAAGTTATACGTAGAAGATATATAGGATTCCATGCCGTCTTGGGGAGGCAGGTGAGGAGGGAGGGAAGAAAATCTGGAACTCAAAATTATGTAAAACCAAGTGTCGTAAACTAAACATAAAAAAGGTGCAAAAAAAGAAAGTAAGTGCATGAAGCAAAGCAAAAAAAAAATCGGAAACAAATACAGGGAAATATTACCAAAAAATAAACCCAGTAAATAAAATGTCTACAGAGGAATAAAAGACTGAATCACTAAAACAAAGCAAGACTCTAAATGGAATGGAAATGGAAAAACAGATGAAGGTACTGAAAGAAAATAAAATGTACTTTCTCTTTGGAGAAAAGATGAGAATCCAAGGAGAGATATGCATCGACAGACGTAATCTATGTTCTTAGGTATCATTGCTTAATTTCTTGTCTGTCACAAGGAGAGTTCAACATTGAGGGAAGATGATTTAAATATAAGTGCAAAGGTCATCAATCAAATGTATTTTCAAGTAAAAAATTTAAAAGGCAAAAGAAAACATTATGTGTATTGCAAAAAGTCACCTACTGTAGAAAATCATAATATTTTATGTGTTTGATGAATAGGTCAATTTCATAAATATTTTAGAGAGATGAGAAAGTAAGCATGTGAGGTTATTGATGATTTTTTAATTATTTCAATTATAAAGTGATATACTGTGTGCAAAGTACTTTTTAAGATTATCTAAATCATTAAATATTTCCCAATTACATATAAAAACAATTTTAACATTTTTTTAAATTTTGGATTCCAAATTGACTCCCTCCAATCTGCCACTCCACCACCCTCAGAGAAGTCAAGCAATATGGTATCAAATAAGTATGTGAAGTTGTGCAAAATATATCTTCATATTAGCCATGTTGTGAAACAAAATACACACAAATACAAATAAGAAAAACAAAGAAAGAAAAAAATATGTATCAATCTGCACTCAGAGTTTATCAGTTCTCTCTCTGGAGACAGCATTTTTCATAATGGATCCTTGAAATTTCCTTGGACCATTGACTTGATCAGAGTAGCTAAGTATTTCAGTTGAATCTTCTTACAATATTGCTGTGTGCAATATTCTCCTGGTTCTGCTCACTTCATTTTGCATGATTCATATAAGTCTTCTTAGGTTTTTTCTGAAACCATCCTGTTCATCAGTCTGAATACCACAATAGTGTTGCATCATAATCATACTTGGTCAGCCATTCCCCAAGTGAGGAGCATCCCCTCAATTTCCAATTGTTAGCCATGACAAAAAGAGCTTCTATAAATACTTTTGTACAGATAGGTTCTTTTACCTTTTCTTTCATATCTTTGGGATGCAGATTTAGTAGTGGTATTGCTGGGTCAAAGGGCATGTAGTTTTATAGTTCTTTAGGCATAGTTGCAAATTGTTCTCCAAAATGGTTGGACTAATTCACAACTCCATCAATGGTGAATTAGTGTCCAAATTTTTCATTTTACTTTTCTGTCATGTTAGCCAATCTGATAAATGTGAGGAAGTACCTAAGAGTTGTTTTAATTTGTATTTGTCTAATCAATAGTAACTTGAGACCATTTTTATGTAACTGTCGATAGCTAGGATTTTTATTTCTTAAACATCCCAATTCATATGCTTTGACCATTTATCAACTGGGAAATGGCTCTAATTTTGTTTATAACTTTGGTTCAGATCCTTATATATATATAAGAAATGAGAGCTTTATTAGAGAAATTTTCTGCAAATTTTTTTCTGTCTCCCAATTTCCTTTTAATTTCAGCTTCATTAATTTTGTTTGTGCAAAAGCTTTTTAATTTCATGTAATCAAAATTATCCATTTACTTCCCATGATCCTCTCTATCTCTTGTTTGGTTGTAAACTCTTCCTTTATCCATATATCTGACAGGTACATTTTTCCATGCTCCCCTAATTTGCTTTTGAAATCACTTTTTTCCTAAATCATTTAAAAATTTCAACCATATCTTGGCATACAATGTAAGATGTTGGTCCCTGCCTAGTTTGTTCCAAACTAGTTTCCAGTTTTCCTAAGCAATGGGTTTATCAAACACTTTATTAAATTCAATATTTACAATTATGTATTGTATACCTAATTTATTCCACTGATCCACCACTCTATTTCTTAGCCAGTACCAGATCATTTTCATGATTATTGCTTTTTAATATAGCTTGAAATATGGTACCACTAGACTGCCTTCCTTCACATTTTTTATTGATTCTGTTGATATTCTTGACCTCTTGTTCTTGCAGATGAATTTTGTTATTATTTTTCATGCTCTATAAAATAATATTTGATAGTTTGGCATATCACTGAATAAGCAAATTCACCTAGGTGGAAGTCATTTTTATTATATTTGCTCAGTCTATCCATGAGCAATTAACATTTCCCCTGTTCTTTAACTGCCTTTATTCATGTGAAGAATATTTTGTAATTGTATTCATGCAATTCATTCATGTATTCATTTTGTGAAGTGCTATGTTATTTGGTTGATATAAGCCCTTGGTTTGTCTTGGCAGGTAGGATCACAAGTATTTTATATCATCTGCAGTTATTTTAAATGGAATTTCTCTTTCTATTTCCTTCTGCTGAATTTTATTGGTAGTATGCAGAAATGCTGATGATTTATTTGGGTTTATTTTATATCCTGCAACTTTGTTAAAGCTGCTCATTGTTTCAACTACTTTTTTTTGTTGATTCTCTAGGGTTCTCTAAGTACGCCATCATATCATTTGCAAAGAGAGATAGTTTTGTTTCCTCATTGCCTATTTTTATTCCTTCAATTCCTTTTTCTTGTCTTATTGCTATAGCTAGCATTTCTAGTACAATATCGAATAATAGGAGTGATAATGGACATCCTTGCTTATCCTCTAATCTTATTGGGAAGGCTTCTAGTTTATTCACCATTACAGTAAGTGATTGCTCTTGGTTTTACACAGATACTATATCATTTTCAGAAAGGTTGCATTGATTCCTATGCTTTCGGGTGTTTTTAATAGCAATGGGTGTTGTACATTGTCAAAGACTTTTTCTGAATCTATTAATATAATCGAATTATTTTGTTATTTTTGTTATTGATATAGTCAGTTATGCTAATAGTTTTCCTAATATTGAACCAGCCCTACATTCCTGGCTTAAATCCCACTTGAACATGGTGTATGATCTTTGTGATATAATGCTGTAATCTCCTTGCTAGTATTTTATTTAAACTTTTGTACCAACCTTCATTAAGAGAATTTGTCTATAATTGTCTTTCTCTGTTTTTGCTTTCCCTAGTTCAAGCATCAAAATCATATTTGTGTGATAAAAGGAATTTGGTAGGATTCCTTCTTTACCTATTTTTCAAATACTTGATATAGTATTGGGATTAATTATTCCTTAAATGTTTGGTAAAATACACTGATAAAATCCATCTGGTCCTGAAGATTTTTCCTTAGAGAGTTCATTTAGTTCTTTTTTAAAGATAGGGTTATTTAAGTTTTCTATTTCCTCTTCTGTTAATCTGCACAATTTATCTTTTTGTAAATATTTACCAATTTCACTTAGATTGTCAGTTTTACTGGCATATAATTAGGCAAAATAACTCCTAATAATTGTTTTAATTTCATCTTCATTGGTAGTAAATTTACCCCATTTTCTTCTTTCTTTTTTCAATCAAATTAATCAATATTTTTTCTATATTACTAGCTCCTAGTTTTATTAGTTCAATTTTTTACTTTCAATTTTATTAATCTCTTTTGAAAATTTTCATCTGTTTGGGTATTGAATTGCTAATTTTTAATTTGTTATTTTTTTCTTTTTTTTCAAAATTGCATGCCCAATTCATTTATCTCTTCTTTCTCACTTTTATTGATATACATGTTTTGAGATAGAAATTCCCTTAAATGCTGTTTTGACTACATCCGATAAGTTTTCATATCTTTTCTCATTGTTGTCATTTTCTTTAATGAATTATTGATTCTATGATGTGTCCTTTGACCCACTCATTTCTTAGAATTTTATTTAGCTTCCAATTAATTTTTATATTAATATTTCATTTTCCCCAATTATACATAAAACAATTTAAATCTTTTTTTTTATAATTTTGAGTTCCAAATTCCCTCCCACCCTTCCTAAATGAATAGGCAAGCAACTTGATAAAGGTTATACATGTATAATCATGCAAAACATATTTCTACATTTGTCATGTTCTGAAAGAAAAAAACAAGGAAAATAAAGAAAGTTAAAAAAAATAGTATGCTTTGATCTGTATTCAGAATCCATCAGTTCTTTCTCTGGAAGTAGATAGCATTTTTTCATCAATGAGTCATTTGGAATTGCCTTGGTTCAGTGGATTGATAAGAGTAGCCAAGTCTTTCACAGCTGATCATCATTACAACATTGTTATTACTGTGCACAATGATGTCCTGGTTCTTCTCACTTCACTTTGTATTAATTCATGTATTTCCAGGTTTTGCTGAAAGCATCCTGCTCATCATGTCTTATAGCACAATGGTATATAACTCAGTCACATATGTCAACTTGTTCAGCTGTTCCCCGATTGATGGGCATTTGTTCAGTTTCCAATTTTCTGCCATCACAAAAAGAGCTGCTAAAATATTTCTCTACCTGTAGGTCTTTTTACTTCTTTTTGTTGTAGTAGTAGTAGTAGTAGTAGTAGTAGTTATTTCTTGTTCAAATGGTGTTACAGTTGTATAGCATTTTGGGCATAGTTTCACATTCCTGTCCAGAATGGTTGGATCAGTTCACAACTCCATCAACAATGTATTAGTGTCTCAATTTTACCACAACCCCTCCAATATTTTTTCATTTTCCTTTTCTGTTGTATTAACCAATCTAATATGTGTGAGGTGATGCCTCAGAGTTGTTTTAATTTGCATTTAATTTGCATTCTAAGCAATAATAACTTGGAGCATTTTTTCGTATGATTATAGATAGCTTTGATTTCTTCATCTGAAAAATACTTATTTATATCCTTAGACCACTTGTCAATTGTGGAATTACTCGTCTTCTTATAAATTGGACTCAGTTCTTCACACATTTGAGAAATGAAGCCTTTATAAGAGAAAAATGCTCACTTCCTCCCTTCTTTCTCTCTCCTGTAATAAGTCTTTCATGACTCTTCATGGGATATAATTTACTCATTCTGCCTTCCCCTTTCCTCTTTTCTCAGTGTGATCCTTTTTTCATGCATTAATTATTTTTTTATCGGCAAATCAAAGTTCAACTTATGTCTACACCCTCTAAGTATATGCCTTCTAACTGCCCTAATAAAGATACGGGTCTTAAGAGTTACAAGTATCATCTTCCCATGTAGAGATGTAGACAATTTAACCTTATTGAATACTATGGTGTTTTTTTCGTTCCTGTTTACCTTTTTATGTTTCTTTTGAGTCTTGTATTTGAAGATTAAAGTTTCTGTTCAGCTCTGGTCTTTTCGTCAGAAAATTTTGAAAGTCCCCCATTTCATTGAATATTCATCTTTTCCCCTGAAAGATTATGCTTAATTTTGCTGATTGATTCTTTGTTGTAATCCAAGCTCCTCTGCCTTCTGGAATTTCATATGCCAAGCCTTCTGAACCTTTAATATTGAAGCTGCTAAGTCCTGTGTAATCCTAACTGTGGCTTCTTGATATTTGAATTGTTTCTTTCTGGCTGCTTGCAGAATTTTCTCCTTGATGTGATAGTTCTAGAATTTGGCTACAATATTCCTTGGAGTTTTCATTTGTTCAGGAGGTGAAATGGTAAATTCTTTCAATGGCTCTTGGTTCTAGGATATCAGGGCAGTTTTCTTTGATAATTTCTTCAAAGATGCTGTTCAGGCTCTTTTTTTTATCTTGGCCTCCAGATAGTATGATACTTCTTAAATTACCCCTCCTGGATCTATTTTCCAGGTCATTTGTTTCTCCAATGAGATATTTTACATTTTCTTCTATTTTTTTTTTCATTTTGTTTGAGTGATTCTTGATGTCTCATGGAATCATTAGCTTCCATTTATTTTTAAGAAATTATTTTCTTCAGTTAGTTTTTGTACCTCCTTTTCCATTAGGCCAATTCTATTTTAAAGGAATTGTTTCCTTCAATGGATTTTTTGTCCATTTGGCATATTCTATTTTTTTAAGGAGTTGTTTTATTCAGTGAATTTTTGTGCTTCCTTTTCCAAGCTGTTGAATTTTTTCATAATTTTCTTTCGTAGCTCATTTTTTGCCCAATTTTCTTCTACCTCTCTTACTTGATTTTTAAAATCATTTTTGAGCTCTTCCAAGAAGACTTGTTGGGCTTGAGACCAATTCATATTCCCCTCTGAGGCTTCTCATGGAGGAATTTTGACATTGTTGTCCTCTCCTGACTTTGTGTTTTGATCTTCCATGTCACCGTAGCAGCTTTCTATGGTCTTGTTTTTTGCTCATTTTTTTAAAAGTTGAGCTCTGCTCCTGGGGTATAGGGGGCACTGTCCCAAGCTTCTTGGAGGGGGGGGGCAGGGTTCTGGTAACTGACTTTCTGCACCAGAGCCTCTGGTAGCTTGCCCAGTGCATCAGGGTGACCCAACCTAGTCATGCCTATTGTGCCCTTGCTTGTGGAACTGGCAGTTTTTCTGCTGCACTGGGGCTGGAGGCCTCACAGCTGGCTTGCTGTGCCACTGGCCTGCTGAGCCTGAACCACAGGATCTTGATTGCTGATATGTGCTACGGCAAAGAGCCTCTAGTTAGCTTGCCTGGACATCACTTGCACTGGGCTACACTCTCTTTTTACCCAAGGGAGGAAGATCTTTCCTGAAGTTCTGTGGATTCTGTCACTCCAGAATTCTTTTAGAGAATTGATTTAATGTTGTTGCTAAAGAAAATTGGGGAGAACCCAGGCAACTTCCTGGTTTCTCTCTGCCATCTTGGTTCTGCCCCTTTCCCCCAGTTCTTTTTTGGTGGAACTGTGAAAAAGTACGATTTGGGAATGTAATTTGGGATTATGCAAATAAAGTGAATTTTGACCCAGAGATTTCATTGACTAATAACCAAAGGAGATAATATATAAGAATAGTCACCATATCCATACCAAAAACAATTATAGCAACACTTTTAATAATATCAAAGAATTGGAAGATGCCCATTGATTGGGAAATAGCTAAACAAAGTGGTGTACATGAATATAATGGAATATTGCTGTACTGTAAGGCATGACAAATGTAATGAATACAGGTGAGTGTGGAAAGTTACATGTGAACTGATTCAGGGTAAAGAAACAGAGCCCAGAAAATTATATATACACATATATGTATGTAGAAATACATATATACGTATGTATATATGCATCAATAATCACCATATATAATATCATGTATCAAATACAATTATTATTGATGATGTCAAATGGAAAAAACTACAACAAATAAAAATTTTAAATGAATGTTACAAATCATGAAGAAAAGAACAGGTTTAGAGAAGAGATATACTCCCATTTTCACCTTCCGCTGAGGCAGGAAATATACAAGTGTGCATCTTTGTATGTATTTTCACACATTAATCCATTGATCGGTTATGCTGATTTTTCTTCCTTTAGTATTTCTTCTTTTTCTGCAAAAAAAAGGCTATTTGTCTCATGAGATGACCTTCTGATACAAAAAGGGAAAGAAATCCTGGGGCAAAATATGGAGTTGTGAAAAACAAAGGCATCTTTAAAACATATTTAATAAAAAGAAAAAGAGTAACAGGGCAGCAGTGGAGATAGCATGAATTAGTTATCCCTAGTATTCAGTTAAGTGAGGAATTTGGGCCCTCCACCCACTATGCCAAGTCCTTGACCCACTTTTTTTAAGCATTGCACCCACCCCTTTATAGCTATCTGTGACTGATCTGGGACATTTCAAGGGAGGAGGGAAGAGTCCATTTATGTAGAATTATCTTCTGAGCAAAAGCAGAATCTCCACTGGGATTCTGGAAGTTCCCTTAGATAGTGCAGCATTCTCTCCCTAATGCCTGGATGTTTGTGAAAGTCACACAAATACACTAGTGGGACACTCATTAATAATGATATATTAGAGATGATTAGAATGCAAAGAACAGTCTCATCAGATTACAGCAATCTGAAGATAGGTCAGACATCAGCTTTAAACTACATGAAAGGGACTCCTTAATTACGGCCTCATTATTAACTACAACAACACATATCTTGGCAAGACTTCTTTATTTTTTCATGTCAGAGTTAGCTTGAAGTTCCCTACCAGATAATACTCCTAAATAAAAGTAGCTTCTCTGATCTATCATCTAAAACTTTTCAGGCCATTACCCCTGAAAAATCAGAAAACTCCTATAGGAAGTGAATTTAATGCCTAATTTCTTCATCTTTTCAGTCCCTTGTAAAATTTATGTGTAAGGGGTTTAAAATGTCCTCCACTTTACTGAGAATGATCAGAGAGGTCAGCAGCAGTAAGATGATCTTGTCAGAGGCAGAAGCACAGATGATATCTAAAGCATGCAAAGTAGTCCCTTTGCTGTGAAAGTTGATAGTGTGTAACCAAGTCATACTTTAGCCTTAAAAAAAATCACACAGTCTGCGACATGGATTTTAATAATCTGTTGGAGCTATGTGAGCTTAAATATCACCATTCAAAGGAAGACAGATTTTTTTCCCACTATCTGTCCTACAAGCTAGCTCAAGGGGAGTTGGGTTTCATGAAGGGTTGTATTAGTATGCAGGAAAAATGTACACTTACTCTTTGAATTCACATTGGTGTTATCCCTTTTTAATGAAATTGATCTCATAAGTACATCTAATACTAAGTTAAATAAGAGTATATTTTCTTTCTATCCCCTCATCCTGTTTTCTACCTCCTATCCTTCAATTAAAATGGAATGCCCAGGGTGCAGAAGTAGAGCTCCATTTACTGACATAATAGATAAAAAAATGAATATGAGTTAAATCTCAATGAGACAACTTTCATTTTCAGTTTGCCAAAATGACACAGACTTGTTCACAGAGATAGAGGAGGCCAACATTGTAGACTGTGGCAAATCATGCCTGCTATCAAGATGCTTAGCTTGTGCCCTTATCTTATGCCCTAGGCATAAGATAGATATAGAAGATCTGAACTCAAACATTTCTTTGTATTTTGAATTCAATTCAATAAATATTTAATATGGGTAAAGAATTGGATAGCTGTTGAACATACCATGGCACATAAACCCAAAACAATGATCTTTGACTTCTAGATTCTCCCACTCTGTTTGAGGGAAGTGACAAACAAGATCTATACGAATAAGTATATTAGCCTGTCCTCCATGATCCAAGGAAAACTGATGAAGGAAATTGATGAAGAAAACAACTGGGGAGAAGGCTTGACCTTGTAAAAAGACAAATATTCTGAAAAATGGAGATTAGATCTGAGGAATGGCTTATGCTTGAGGCCAGAAGCACTGGATGGAGGATTGAGTTTGGGGAAAGTCTTGTAGTCCAGTACTGTTAAAATGTAGAGTTCATGAAAGGGAAGAATACGGAATAAGGCTGAAAAGGTAGTTGTGAGCCATGGTGTTGGTGGTCTTTAGTTCTACTTTAAGGAGTTTGTCTTGTATCCTGGAGACAATAGGGAGCTATGGCAAACTTTGAGCAGAAGAGTAACATGGTTAAATTTATCCTGGATGAATATCATTTATATTGTGGGAATTCAATTACAGTAATGATAGACTAAAGTCAGGGGACCATTTAGGAAGCTCTTGCCAAGTGATAAAGTCATAGTCCAAGTCCAATGATAAAAAAATCCAAGTGATAAAAAAGGGATTGCGGGCTTAAACTAGGGGGAGTGACTTATTTTTTAATATTTTATTTTTCCTATTTATATGTAAAAACAATTTTAACATTCTTTTTTTTAAAAAATTTGAGTTCCAAATTGGTTTTCTCCTCCCTTTCCTCCCCATTTATGGATAAGACAAGGAATTTGACATACTTTATACAAGTGGTATCTTGCAAAACATATTTCCATGTTAATCATGTTGCAAAAAGAAAGAGACCCAAAAAAAGCCCAAGAAAAATGAAATTTGTTTCAATCTGCATTCAGATTCTACCAGTTCTTTCTCTGGAAGTGAATAGCATTTTTTTTCATCAAAAGTCCTTTCAAATTGTGTTGTATGATTGCATTGCTGAGAATAGCTAAGTCGTTCACAGCTGATCATCATTACAATATTGCTGTTACTATGTGTGATGTTCTCCTGGCTCTGCTCACTGCACTTTGCATCATTTCATACAACACTTCTCAGCTTTTGTTGAAACCATCTTATTTGTCATTTGTTATTTCATAATAGTATTGTTGGGCGAATTGGGTATTCAGGGAAGACTGGCACCTATGGAGTGAGGGTTCACAGAGTATATTTCATGGCTGCTCATCCACCTTTGGTGTCCACCTGTCATCCAATATCACCTGTGTCTTCAAGAACCTGTAGAATGTGCAGCAGCCATGCCCTAGTAAAATTGTCTTGGCAGACAGGCTAAACTAGGTTAAGGGTGACTGACAGGCCTCAAACGTGTCAATGGACTAGGGGTATGTCTACCCCAAGCATGTGAAGATTTTCCCCATGGAATGGGTGGATAAAATTTGTTGCAATACCAAGAATGCAGCTGAAGTAGGTGCTATGGAGCTCTTAGAGCTTAGACAGACATTGAAGACTACAAGGTCATACATTGTATCCTGGGCCATCACCAGTCATCTTGACTTTTGTCTTGCCAGTGGTCTTCAATGACTGGGAGAGAAAGGAAGGCTAATGACTTCATGCAACTCTCCCCCGCTTAAATCCAATTCATGTACAAATCAAGACATCACCCCAAGGTGTCATTGGTCTTCTCCAAAAATAAAGGCCAAACAACAAAGAGGACCTTTCCCTTTATCAGAAGCTTCTTCAATTACTTTTAATTCCTACTATGTTTAAGGCACCACAATAGGCATTGGGGATACAAAAACTAAATTGGAAAATTGTATATTCCTTTAAGAAATTTACATCTGAGTAATTAAACATGTAAATAACCAAGCAAATAGAAGGTAATTTGAGGAGAGAGAGCACACTAACAGTTGGCGGTCCAGTCAGTCAGGAAAGGCTTACTAAGATGAACCTTGAAAGAAGCTAAGATATCTAAGAGGATGGAGTATACTATAGCTGGAGGGACAGACTCTGCCAAAAGAAAACTCCAAACAGGAAAATTCTTGATGTACTTGAAATAGCATAAGGACCCTGGAACACATAATACTTACTCCAGGCCCAGGACTTTATCCACTGTGCCACCTAGTTCCCCATCAGTAATCTCTGGGGAAGGGTATTTTCCCTCCTGGTTAGGTAAAAAAAATGCCCTGGAGGGCCAAAACCTGCCTTATAAATAGGACATTTGAGAAATTTCACATAATGAGGGAGAATTGGAATGTAATAGATGAGGAGTAGATGTGATTATGTTGGAGACAAGTTGCACAACTACTTACCCTGAAGATAGCGTGAGACAAACCATTCTCTCACTGACTGACTAATCGCACAATCAAGCCCAGACACCCCTCCGCAGACAAAATTTACTCTTCCCACGCCCACCCTCCAGGATGCCTTAATCCTGACTTTAGAGATCACTGACTTAGAGGACCTTAGGTCATAAAGGGAGCAGTCCACAGTGCTAAGGATCTTAATAAACTGAATATGTAACTAAACAGTTGGCTATTGTAGTACCACTATGGTCATGATAACAATTTTTTACTCCTAGTAAATAGGCACTGCAAGAATGAGCAACTTTGTGTGACTTTTAACAGTATAAAATTGAAAACAAGCCAGTGTTTGAAAATGAAAGATGAGCAATAGTAATTTTTTCCCTACCTGTCAGGAGCCTACAGAAGGGACAGGTCATTTTGGCTTTTTTTCCTGGCAATATATAGTAGAAAGACAACTGGCTATAAAAGTCTTTTAAAGCAGACATTCTAAAGGTCATTTCAAACAATGTTTCTTTTTGCCTGGGCAAGATACAGTACTCATATTTTTATGGATCCAACATAAAGTCTACAACTCAGGGAGTGAATTTCTTCATATCTAGTGACTTCTTCAAGTACCATGCAGCGCTTTCGTCTGTTTGTTTTTTTAACTACAGCTCTTTTTATTAGAATAACTGGGATATGATTTCCTTCTGTGTGTTGGCATAGACTGTCTGTCATTTGACACTACCCTGGCAAGAAATCATTGCTGCATAACAGAAATGTGTGGCCTTTATCAAGCATGTTTAATGTGCAAGGCTGTGCATCCACACTTTGTGCCATATATGTTAATGTAAATGAAGTCATCAATCATTCATTATATTCCATAATTTTATATTAAGTACTATGGCTTCTTTTTGTTTATCATATGGATTTTCCCATACAGGTATTCCTATAAGTAAACAACCTAATTGGTTGTTTAGTGTACAATACTATGATTGTAGCTGAATTTCTTTATTTTTCTTTTTATATAAGTTGCTTTATGTCTCATTCAGTGATTGCCACTTTTTTTTTCCTTTTATACCTAGTGAGAGAGCCTTGATTCTTATCAGCTTAATTCTTTGTCTTTACAGCAGACAAGTTTGGTCCATCAATTGTTTCAAGCTGTGGTTGGAAGTCTACATTTATAGCAAAGCCCTTGAAGTCAGATAAAATGAGATATTTCAGAGTGGATTTGTCAAGAGCTTATGTAAGAAAAGAAATTCTGATTTTTATAAGGTATCTTGACATGAGTGAGATTTCTAATGTTCCTTTTGTAAGGAAAGGGGGTGTCCCCATTGATTGCCTCCCCCACCACTTAAAGGTAATTACTTTTATTTGGCAAGAATACTCCTTGATTGGATCAATCAGAACCTAAGTGGGAACAAGGCCTGAACACCTCCTTTAATCAAAAACATTTGAATTAAGTGCTAAAAGAAGTCGGTTCAATTAGGTGAGAGACTTGAGGGAGCTCTGAGGATCTGGCATAAACTAGGAGTTAGTTCAGAACCAGAGAGAGGCAGCAGAGGAGTGAAAAAATCAAGGGATAAGCCAGGAAGAATAGACAGACAGGGTGCATCCAGCTAAAGGAAAAAGAGAAAGGAGGAAGGGCCAGTGGCAGAGTAGGGAGAGATTAAGAGGATACCCTACAACTATCTCAGAACAAAAAAACTAGCTGATGCCACCAGTTGCAACCTCTACTCAAATAAGGAAAATTGCATGAAATTGTCTGTTCATCCACTCAACTTCCCTTCCTGGTGCCTATCACCAATAATATGATATGCTTCTTCACTCAAACACTTCCAGTAACTTGAACATTGCCTCAACTGCAAAGAGGCCAGGAGCTAACTAGAGATAGATAGAAAGGCAAAGTAAGACAGAGCATCTATTTTCTGCCTAAATGTTAGAATTTTCCGAAACAGGGACTTGGAGAAATCATTCTTACACTCCTAATATGAACTTCATGAAGCAGCAGAGAAGAAAATCAGGTAGCCCTACAGGGCCAATGACCCCAGACTTAAAATGAGCTAATAAGAGTTAACAGAGTGTTAGACACTCTTGGGAGATGTGCTATTGAACTATTGAATTGCAAGGTTGATAACCTATGAAAAGGACATATTTCACGGTAAATGAGGTAACGTTGCATAGAGTGCTGAACCCTCCTGCCTCAGTTAGCCAGGTTCAAATCAGTCCCACTTATTACCACTTTGAAATCTCATGTAGGACTCACACACTCAGCTCTGTGATTATGGGTTCAATTTTCTCATTTGGAAAATAATGCTTAAGATAATATTTATAAAGCACTTTACGCACCTTAAGGTGCTATATAAATGTTAGCTATTATTGTCACCTACTTCACAGAATTGTTGTGAAGAAAGTTGTAACAAATTTAAAGTTAACCTGAAGATGAAACACAAACACCAGAAAGCAAAGCCTCAGCTAAGCAAGGACTCAGTTCTTAGTGGCTGGACTGATTACAGGATCGATTTTTAAAATAATAATCATTAGATCTGGCAGGTTGACAGAGCTTATACAAATTGGAGGTCTACAAAGGTTATACATCAATTCAAATTGATTAAACACATTGAGCATTATAAAATATAGAGGCAGGTATGTTAAATTCCTGAGAGTTGATTCAACATACACCATTCGTTAATTCAATAAATGTTTAGCGATTACCTGTTATGAGTTAAGCACTGGAGATACAACATGTGTTATCATTAAAATAAAGACATAATATGTTTTTCAACATAGTGCAATTTCATTAAATATTTCAAATTGTGTGAAAAAAATTTAATTTATTTTTTAAAAAATTTGAATTATAAGTTTTCTCCCTCTCAAACCCTTCCCATCTCTTGAGAAGGCAAACAGTTTGACATTGATTATACATGTGATGTCATGTAAAACATATTCCCATATTAACCATGTTGGAAAAGAAAATACTAACAAAAATGGAGAAAAATAGAGTAAAAAGAAGTATGCTTTACCTCCTCCTGGAGGTGGATAGCATTTTTCATCATAGGTTCTTTAGAACTTTATTGGATCATTTACTTGATTAGAGCAGCTAAGTCTTTCACAGTTGATCATCCTCATAATAATGCTGTTACTGTGTACAGTACAACGTTCTCCTGGTTCTGCTCATTTCACTTTGCATGAGTTCATGTGAGTCTCTGGGGTTTTCTGAAACCATCCTACTTGTCATTTCTTATATCATAACAGTATTCCAACACAATCATATGCCACAACCTGTTTGGCCATTTCCCAATTGATAGACAACTCTTCAGTTTCTAGATTTTTGCCATCACAAAAAGAGCTTCTGTGAATATTTTTGTTCACATGGGTCCTTTCCCCCCTTTCTTTGATTTCTTTGAGATACAGACCTACTAGTGGTATTGGTGGGTTAAAGTTTTACAGCTCTTTGAGCACAGTTCCAAATTATTCTCCAGAATGGTCAAACTGATTGACAAATCCACCAACAATTCATTAGTGTCCTAATTTTTCTAAACCCCCTTCATCATTTGTCATTTTTCTTTCCTATCATGTTAGTGTAACAACAATGTTGCTACCAGCTGTTGTGGAGGTGAAAGAGCAACAACAAGAGCACACAGGAGGGCTGCTAGCACACATTCTTTGATCTCCTTTTCTAAGGAAAACAACTTTAAGGGATTAACAATCTCACTTTAATTAAACATATACATATATTATATATTATAATTATATTTTATATATATATATATTATAAGTATAATTTTATATATAAAATTCACTTAGTTCAGGAGGAAAAGCTAGCATCCCGAGCTTCAGAGAGAATACAAACAGTAATTACAAGCATACATTATATAGACAGAACAAATAAACACAAATCAGTCTGACCAAAACATTACATTCACAGTCACCAGAAAGAGAAGCAACAGCATCTTGGTTTTCAAAGCTGGGGGGCTCTTAACAATGGCTACCCAGAGTCTAGTCTGGTCAAATCACAGGACACTTCCAGTGAGTGAGAGCCCCAAGCAAAATGAGTTTATATACCCTGTTCAGGGTCAAAGGGTGTCACAACCATGGGACTCAAACCTATGTGAACTAAGCTTTCTTGTTTAAGCAGACCATCACAGACTCCCAATTTAATCAAAGAAACAAAGGGCACACTCATCAAAGGGACTTGATTGCCTAAGTGCTCCGAAAGAGAAAACAGTAAAAAAAAAAAAAAGTCCCATTCTATTTACCATTACTGTTAGTCAATCTGATAGGTGTGAGGAGGTACCTCACAATTGTTTTAATTTGCATTTCTCTAATCAATAGTGATTTAGAACTTTTTATGTGACTATTGATAAGTTTTGATTGCTTCTTCATAAAATGACCTGTTCCTATTCTTTGACTATTTATCACCTGGGGAATGGCTCTTTTTTTATAGATTTGGCTCAGTTCCCCATATGTTTGAGAAATGAGGCTTTATCAGAGAAATTTACAGTAAAATTTTCCCCCAGTTCTTCTTTCCTTCAATTTTTGTCTACATTAGTTTTGTTTATATAAAAGCTTTTTCATTATGTACAATCATATTATCCATTTTAAATTCCTATAATGCTCTCTATTTCTTGTTTGGTAATAAATTCTCCCCTTATCCATAGATTTCATAGGTATATTTTTCCATGTTCCCCTAATTTACTTATATCACTATTTGAGTCTAATTTATTTATCTCTTTTCACCATATCTGGTATACAATCTAAGATGTTAGTCTATGCCTAGTTTGTACCAAACTTCTGGTTTTCATGGCAATTTTTGTCAAATAGTGAATTCTTACCCCCAAAACTTGGCTCTTCGGGTTTATCAAGCATTAGGTTGCTATGGATATTTACTACTGTGTATTGTATACCTAATCTACTCCACTGATTGGTCACTTTCATTCTTAGCCAATAGCAGATTGTTTTGCTGATTACCATTTTGTGATATGGTTTAAAATCTGGATCTGCTAAGCTGCCTTCCTTCCATTTTTTCATTGATTCCCTTGATATTAACCTTTAGTTCTTTCAGATGAATTTTTCATTATTTTTCTACAATTTATAAAATAATGTTTTAGTAATTCCATTGGTATGTCACTGAAGGAGTAAATTAATTTAGGTAGGATTATCATTGTTATTATGTAAGTTCAACTGATGAGCAATTGATATTTCTGTAATTGTTTAGATCTGTCTTTATTTGTGTGAAAAGTATTTTATAATTGTATTCCTATAATCCCTTACTTTGTCTTGGCTGGGAGACTCTCAAATATTTTATAGTGCCTCCAGTTATTTTAAGTGGAATTTCTCCTTCTATCTATTGCTGCTGAATTTTTTGGTACTATATAGAAATGCTGGTGATTTATGTGCATTTATTTTATATTTTGCTGAAGTTGTTGATGGTTTCAATTAGTTTTATAGTTGATCCTCTAGAGTTAAGTATACCATCATAGCACCTGTAAAGAGCAATAGTTCTGTTTTCTCATTGCCTATTTTCATTTGTACAACTTCTTTTTCTTATTGCTATAGCTAACATTTCTATAAAATATTGAATAAAAGTAATAATAATAATGATCTTATTGGGAAGGTTTCTAGTTTATCCCCATTAGAGATAGTGTTTGTCCTTAGTTTTAGTTAGATACTATTTATTTTAAGAAAGGCTTCATGGATCCTTATTCTTTTTAGTGTTAGAAATGGGTATTGTATTTTGTCAAAAGCTTTTTCAGCATCTATTGATGTAGTCATATTGTTTTTGTTTTTGATATGGTCAGTTAGGCTGATAGTTTTCCTAATATTGAATCAGCACTACATTCCTGGTATAAATCCTACCTGGTCATAGTATATGTTGTTGTGATGTCCTTGCAAGCATTTTATTTAAAATTTTTGCATCAATATTCACTAAGAAAATTGGTCTATAGTTTTCTTCATCTGTTTTTGCTCTCTTTGGTTTCAATATCAAAACCATATTTATGTCATAAAAGGAATTTGGTAGGATTCCTTCTTTACCCATTTTTTTCAAATAGTTTAAATAGTATTTGGATTATTGTTTCTTAAATGTTTGGTAGATTTTACTTGTAAATCCATCTATCTGGTCCTCAGGATTTTTTCTTAGGCAGTTCATTCATGGCTTGTTTTATTTCTTTTTCTAAGATAGGGTTATTTAAATATTCTATTTCTTCTTCTGTTAATTTGGGAGATTTATCTTTTTTGTAAATATCCATTCATTTAATTTAGATTCTAAATTTACTGACATATAATTTGGCAAAATAACTCCTAATCATTGCTTTAATTTCATCTTCATTGGTGGTTTATTCACCCTTTTCATTTTTTTTTATCATTTAAATTATTTTTTCTTTTTTTATTATTTTTCTTTTTTATTTTTAGTTTACAACACTCGGTTCTACATAATTTTGAGTTCCAGATTTTCTTCCCTCCCTCCTCTCCTCCCTCCCCAAGATGGCATGGAATCCCAGATAATTTCCACATATAAATTCACATTGGATTTACCCTTTTCATTTTTTGATAGTAGTAATTTGCTTTTCTCTTTCTTTTGTTAATTATATGTCTACTTTGTTGTTTTTACCCATAAAAACCAGCTCCTAGTTTTATTTTATTTTATTTTTCTTCATTTTTTACTTTGAATTTTGTTATTCTCTCCTTTGATTTTCAGGGTTCCAATTTTGATGATTATTTGGGGGGTTTTAATTTGTTCTTTTTCTGTTTTTTTTAGTTGCATATGGAATTCCTTGTTCTGCTCTTTCTTCTATTGATATACACATTTAGAGATAGAAATTTTCCCTTAAGTACTGTTTTGGCTGCATTCCAACTATTTTGATATGTTGTCTCATTGTTATCATTCTCTTTAAGGCAATTATGATGGTTTCAATGATTTGTTTTTTAACCCAGTCATTCTTTAGCATTAGATTATTTGTTTTCCAATTAATTGTTAATCTATGCTTCTGTGGTCCTTTATGGAATGTAATTTTGTAATGTATTATGGCCTTAAAAGGGTGCATTTAATATTTCTGCTTTTCTGTATTTGGTTACAAGGTTTCTATACACAATACTTGGTCAATTTTTGCAAAAGTGCTATGTATATTTGAGAAAAACGTGTATTCCTTTCTATATCCATTCAATTTTTTCCAAGGCTCTATTACACCTAACTTTTCTAAGATTCTATTAATCTCCTTGACTTCTTTCTTGTTTATTTTATGATTAGATTTATCCAGCTCTGACAGGTGAAAAATTTAAGTCCCCCCCCACCCCCGACTAGTATAGTTTTTTTTTTAATCATGGCTTTCAGGTAGTCTAATAATTCTTAAATTATCTCTCCTTAACCTATTTCCTAGATCGGTTATCTTCCCAATGAGATATTTCACATTTCTTCTCTTTTTTCATACGTTTAATTTTTTTATTGTTTCTGGATGACTCACAGAGTCGTTAGCTTCCACTTGCCCAATTCCAATTTTTAAGGAATTATTTTCTTCAGCAAACTTTTATATCTTCTTCTCCATATGGCCAATCCTGCTTTTGTAAGGAATTCTTCTCTCCCATGGATTTTTGTCCTTCTTTTACAATTTGGCCTAATCTGTTTTTTTTAAGGTGTTACTTTCTTTAATGTGTCTTCTTTACCAAGTTGTTGATTCTTTCTTATATCACTTCCATTTCTTTCCTCATTTTTCCTCTGTCACCCTTATTTGATCTTTAAAATCCTTTTTGAGTTCTTCCAGGGCCTGAAACAAATTCTTATTTTTCTTTGAGTCTTTGCATGTAGATGCTTTGATTTTATTATCTTCTGAGTTTGTGTTTTGATCTTCCCTGTCACCATAGTAACTTTTTATGGTCAGGTTCTTTCTAGATGTTTGCTCATTTTTCCAGCCTTTAACTTTATGTTAAAGTTGGGCTCTTCTCCCAGGGTGCAGGTGACACTGTCCCAAGGTTCAGGTTTTTCACACTGCTATGTTCAGAGACAGTTTTGGGGGTCTGTAAGTTTCAGTTCTTTCAAGGTGGTATAATCTAAGTAGAGGTGTGTCAATGTTCTACTGACCTGTGCTCTGGCTTATAGGTGACCACAAGCAATCTTTTCCACCTTCAATTTGTGACCAGGGTCCCTGCTCCTGCTAGTCTTCCTCCTTGCCCTGGGACTGTGACCCAGAACCATGTATAGGCAATGCAACAGATTCCTGCACCTAGTTGCCATCAAGGAATCTCCTGTAATTCCCTTCTGACCAGTTTTGTCCCCTTACTATCTGTGGGATAAGAGCTCTAGAAGCCACTGCTGCTGATTTAGTCACCCCAAGGCCTGCTGCTGGCTTTTGTCAGTTGTGGCCCACTTCTGGGTGCCTGGTGCAGGGGCCCAGAGCCTTTTTGCTGGCTTGTTGAGGGTGGTCTGAAGTGGACTGTACTTTACTCTCACCCCAATAAGACAGATCTTTCTTGCTTACCTTCTAAGTTGTCTCAGGCTAGAAAGTTGTTTCACCCCTATATTGCCAATGCAATACCCACAGCAGCTGCTATGAATATGTGGGCATATTTATAGATTTGAATCACAAAATATAACACACTCTCTTGCTCAAAAATGAAACCAAGATATTTATGCAAACATCAGAAAGCCAAATCCATCATAGTAACAAAGAAATCTATAGACATTACCAATGCAGAGAGTATCGTCATTGCCAAGCTTTCCCTCCATATGAGCCTCCCCACAAACTAACTCCCTTAGACAAAATCACTCCCTCTCTCCTCATGCTGCTCCCACTGTGCCTGCCTCTCTCTCTCTCTCTCCCAGCTCCACCTCACTTATTCTTCCTGTTCTACCCATTTGGAAAGCTCCTCCCACCACAGCCTCCATGTGACTCAGGCTTGAAGTAGGTCACATGGGCCTGTTAATAGATGGGAAAGCTCTTCCCATTCCCATTAACATTGTTAATTCTGGCACACTCCCATTCTTCCTCCCCCTTATCCCCTTTTCCAGGACATCCCTGTTTCTCACCTATACATTTTTTTTACAGTATCCTAACAAAAGCAAGTCATTCCTGCATAATTTTTCTATGTAGAATTCTTCTAACTGCCTTAATAATGGTTAGGCTCTTCAAAGATACATGTCCCAACTTCCCATATAGGAAGGCAAACAGTTTAACCTTATTGAGTACCTTATGATTTCTCTTTCATATTTAACTTTTCATGCTTTTCTTGAGTCTTGTATTTGGAAGTCAAATTTTTTATTTAGCTCTATTATTTTCATCAGGAATGCTTGAATGCCCTCTATTCCATTGAATATCTATGTTTTCCCTTAAATGATTATACTCCATTTTGCTGGGTAGTTTGTAACCTTGCTTGTAATCCCAACTCTTTTGACTTCTGGAATATGATATTCCAAGCCTTCTACTTCTTTAATGTAGTAGTTGTTAAGTCTTGTGTGAGCCTTACTGTGACTCTATAGAGGCAGGGACCATGCTACATCTAAACTCTATGTCTCTCCCAGTGATCAGTGTTGTACTTTGTGTGTCTTAGTCATTTAGCTTCCTAGATGCCATTAATATGCTGTTGAATTGCTGGGTTTTTCTGCTTAAGAGGTCTTGGAGACAAATATCTCCATATGTAGCCTAAGTGGAATCGTCACATCTCTCTTTATCTACTATTGGCTGATTTACGTATTAATCCTCTGTCCAAATTCTGAGGCAATCAAAGAGAATATTCTAATTATTTTTCATAAATTAGTAAACTACAGTCCTTCCCATTAATTAGCTTTAAATCTCCAGTTTTTAAATAAACCATGAAATCATTTTTGTAATAAGCTTTCTTTTGTTCTTCTATCCTTTCTCCTCCATCTCCCCCTACCATCTCCCTCTTTCTCTCACCCTTCTTGCCTTCATCTTTCCTTCCTCTTCTTCTTCCTTCTTTCCTTGTCTCTCATCAATCACAGCCCAGGGTTCAGGGGTAAGAGTCTGAGTTCTAGGACAGAGGTCACCTTGAAAGCAGGTGGCATGATATGGAGATAGCCAGGAAGTGGCATACAGTATGAGCTCAATAAATATTGACAATTCAATTCAGAAACCTGAACCACTTTCTTCTATGCTTTTCTTTGACCTCAGTGGCATATTTACTACCCTCTCAGATGCTCAGTGACCTGAAGCTTTTTCTCTCATTTACCCTTTGGAAAAGATTCAAAATTCATTCATATTGTGGCATAAATGATTGATATCATTTATCGGGATTGTTCTCTCTAGGGATATTAATATTTTAATACAAATCAAAGTCTAAGGGGTGAAACTTTAGCAGTAAAAATTTAGTTCTTGTTGGAAAGTGTTTTAGAAAGCTACATCATTCTGGAACAACAAAAAAAATCTCACATGTAGACACTCACCTATATATGAGCCATTCTAGGTTTATAGCTCTTTTCTATTTTTAATTTTTCTAATGGTTTCAGTCAAGGCCTATCTGTTTTGCAATCCTTTATTTCAAAAAAGGTTGGAGTAGAGATATCAAAGCAATTATGATATTTACACATTGCAAACTTTGAGGAAGAATTTATTGTAAAGATTTTGAAGCAGTTTAACAATTCTTTTTCTTCCTGGTTACTAGATGACTAGAAGGTAATACCAAGAGGAGGACAACCAATATGGTGAAAGTACTCAGAAATTTTGTCACATAAGAAACACTTTATTTTCTCTCTGGGTTTATCACTGGAAGAATATGATATATATAACTAGATGATATATAGATGATATATATAACTAATATATATATATGATATATATAACTAGAATTATGATGTATTCACATTATATATGTATATATACATATATATGTGTGTGTGTGTGCTCATAGATCATATACATGACATATATACATATATGTATATATAATTTGTCCTTATATACATAGTACGTGTATAACAACTTCACAAAAAGAAGAATTAATTATTTTCTTAAGCTCAGTAAATACAATTTTGCAGTATTATTCTTCTGAAAGTATTTCTAACATATTCATACTGATGGGTGAATGACTGATAACAGTTCCTATGAGGAAGACAGTAGCTATCAGTTAAAATAAATTGGCTGTGAACAGATGGATCAACACAGGTTAGATTTACAAATTTGTTGATCATTGATGGGTATTAGTGGTGATGTAATTATAATAGTGCATTAATCAATGAAGCTGTTTGTAATAACAATTTCATTGAAAAATGTCAATTTGCCCCAGTATTATAAATCTGCTTCATTATCATATTTGAGCAAACAAGTGCTATAAACAAAATATTGCATTTTCCCTTATTTCTATTCCAGAATTATTCAATATTTTTCCTAGGGGCTGGTGCCAAAAGAAATGGTCATCTCTGTTGATTTTTTGAGTGGAGCACTTGGGAGGATTCACTCTTGCCATGGGACTAGCTCAACTTTCCTTCCTACTGTACATTTTCATGTTGACATTTATATGTTATAGCCTATTTACACCTACTGTTTGCTTCTCCAATTCACCTTTGTGTGATAATCATTTTAATTTCTTTGGACATTGCTGTGTTCTCTGCCTTACATTCATATACCAATGCTGGTAGAATATTAGTATTAAAATGATAAACAGGCTTTTGTTTCTGGGAGAAATTTGGAGTCATGGAAGGAATTTTGAAATTTCATGAAGTTAATTCAGTAAACCCTCCTCTTTTAGTTAAATTCTAGATCTAACTCATTGTCTTTATGTATTCCTTTTCATATATACACATATACATCAACAATGTAGTTGCATACACATGCATATGCATACACATACATTTACATATACATATATGGATATATACATGCACATGTATGCATGTATGCATGTCTAGATATAGATATCGTTACCTACACTGATGGGCAGACTATAGTCTGTCCATATAACTATATGTTCTAACCTTGGCAATAGATACTCTTAATCCACTTGGTCTTCCTTGTGTATCTTGTGAAGCCAAAATATTTTGACTGGTTAGAGGTCTGCGATGTTCCAGGACTTGATGAAAACAGTGCAATGTCATCTACAAAGGGGAATATCTGGATTACTTTACTATCCACAGGGAATCCTTTTTCAACTTGGATTCTATGCTGGATTCCATTCCTGTCAATGGCAAACATCTTTAGCAAGCATAGATCTCCCTGTTTTACGTTGTTTCACATTGAGGAAAGTAAAAAATGCTTTAAAAAATACAACATGCTCAAAACCATTTAAAATCCATTGTTCAAGAGCCAGCCTCTCAGTAACACCAGGTATCTAAAATTAAGGAAAAAGGATCTCTGAATCACATCAAAATAAATGTCAGAAAGTCCATTCAAAAATTACACTAAGATTAGCATGAGAATATTACAGCCTCTCTGGGTCTCAATGTCCTCATCTGTCTTTACATTCTACTTACAGGGTTGTTGTGGGGATAGAATAAGATAATGGATATGTGCGCTACAGAGGAGAAAACCATATACAAATGTGAGCTATTATTATTATTGACTCTCTTGGAAATGTCCTCAGGCTATAATTTGGAGCTCATTAACTCTTCATTTACATACAATTCTAACAAGCTTCAACTATATTTTTTTTTGTTTTTTACTGAGTAAAGGCTTAAAGATGATTAAAAGCACCAAATTAGAAAGAAGAAAATTACAAAAAAGCTTAGAGCAGAAGTATACAGAAGAAGTAACATCTGATGGCCTGGTGTTGAAGACACAGATCAAAAAAATAACTGTTTTACAACACAGTATAATAATTGATGATAGTCAGTGAAATGCGGGAGCTAGGTGCTACAGTGGATAGAATGTCAGGCCTGGAGTTAGGAAGACTCATCTTCCTGAGTTCAAATATGGCATTAGACATTTACTAGTGTGTGACCCTGGGCAAGTCACTTAACCATATTTGCCTCAGTTTCCTCACCTGTAAAATTAGCTGGATAAGGAAATGCAAATTACTTGAGTATCACTGCCAAGAAAGCCCCAAATGGGGTCACAAAGAGTTGGATGTGACTGAAAAAATGACCCAACAACAACAACTTTCAATTTTCGTTGTCTGGAAAAATATATATCTCTATCTCCATCTATCTATCTATCTATCTATCTATCTATCTATCTATCTATCTATCTATATTTGTGTATATGTATATGTGTGTGTCTTTATATGTATATAAATATATACATAAATGTACATATGTATATGTATTTGTATGTGTGTATATCACCTCATTCCAAAATTATGTTAGATAAATGAGGTACTCCTGTATTACATATCTGAGGCACTAAATAGAAGACAAAGGGACAAACAAAATTAATGTAGCACCCTAAAGTGTCCACATTTTTCCCAGGGGTAGCTTGCATACAATGCTAGAATCTGAATCAATCTGCTGCTTAAAGTCAGTAGAAAGAGGTATGGATTCGAAGTCAGAAGATTTGGGTTTAAACACTGTGCCAGTAACTAGCTGTGTAGCCTGAGCAAGTCCCTTAACCTCTCAAAGTCTCAGTTTCTCCATCTGTAAAATGAAGGAGGTAGACTAGATGACGTTTAAGGTCCCCGCCAGGTCTAAATGTACAACACTACAATATTATCTTTGTATTGTACCATAAACTCCTGTAGGTCAGGGATCCTACCTAGTTCAAGTTTATAAACACAGTAGGATTTTTCTAACAAAGGAGGCATGGGAGATTGAGGACCAGTTTATGAGACAAGAAGACGAGTTCAAGTCCTGTCTTTCACACATTCTAAGCTATGTTAACTTAGGTCACTTAAGCCCTGAACATGCTTAGATGGCTCTTGGATTCTATATTACAGAACAGTTGCTGATCTACACTGGTATTGGGAATTTCTTTCCTGAAAACTCCCTATACGGCTTTGGATTCTGTATGGATATGTCAAGCTTTTGAAAAAAAAAGCTTTAGAAAAACTTGATATGTAATATATAGACATATACATATTAATAAATAGCCATGTCAATATCCGTGTATACACATACATGCATATACAACTGTACACACATGCATATAGACATACATATGCAATACGCACACACACATACGCACATATAAGTTTATATATTACATTTTGTTGTTCGGTCATTTCAGGCATATCCAACTCTTAATGACCCCATTTGAGTTTTCTTGGCAAAGAAACTAGATAGAAATGGTTTGCTATTTCCTTCTCCAACTCACTTTACAGATAAGGAAACTGAGGCAAATAGGGTTAAGTGACTTGCTCAGGGTCACACAGCTAGTAAATATCTGATGCTAGTTTTGAACTCAGGTCTTCCTGACTCCAGGCCTGGCATTGTATCCATTGCTCCACATTGCTACTCATATATCACATGTATAGATACAAATATAGACTTTATATTTAGCAATAGTCACTGCATATTTTTGCTAATAATGAAGAAGAGAGAGAAGTTTGATTTATAATGACTAAAAACTGTTTAAAACATAATTGGCATCTTGGGACAACATGGCTTTAACCTATAGTATTTTATTTGTTTAAAAAATACCTTTTTGTCTTCTGATACAATGGAACAGATTCTATTTTTTTGCCTTGATCACATTTTTATCACCCAGTTTGAGAGGACAGGAGGGATAATGTCAGAGGACTAGGAGATGATAAACTTTACCCAAATCAGCTCATCTGTATATCATTGTTCTTGGAGCCACAAGGGGAATAATGCAACCTTTCAAAAGTTGCGCTGGAATCCCCCTAATCCTAGGGACAGGCCTTTTAACCAGCACTCCAAATCTACAGTCAGTAAACTTAGTTTAACCTTACATGAAGTTACTTTCCATTCCCCCAAAAAATCCTAATGAGGCTCCTGGTTTTAAAAGCAATCCATCTTTGGCACTCTGAAGGGGTGAACTCTCACGATCAGCTATCAGACAGGCTGTGAGACACTGAAAATCCCACTTTTCCTTCTCAGAGGTAAAAGAGCATCTAGGAATATGTGATGGGTTTCTGACAAGACAAATGGTGTCTAAGAAGTATTGTTCTTCTGACCCATTTCTGGCTTCATCTGCATTGTGTAAATAGCTATTAGTTTTAACTTCATCCACTATCATCAACAAAGCCTTGTGACATTAATTAATGCCACTAGAGGCAAACACCTAAGCTTGCAAGTGGATATTGGCTGGGGGCTAAGAGGAGAGTACTGCAGAGTAACATCTGCTGGGGAAATATTTATTTATTTAATGGGTTTTCTAGAACCCATCACCATAATTCCTGCCTGCAAAATCGAAAAGCTCCAATAATATAAATCATTCCCAGGTGGTGTAACTAAATTGAACAACTGCTCCTGCTCCCAAAATAACAGTTGCTTCATTATTGGAACAGGTTTAAAATAAAGCTATAAAGAACAACCCTCCCCAACCCAAGCGCTACCGCTCACATTCCCCACCAGAAAACAGCCAATCCAAGTAACACAATCTACACTTTTGGAAAAACCCTGAGTATGGCTAAGGGGTGCTATGTAGCCTGAGAATAAGGGCTCTGTTTCATAATATGTATAAATGTGTGTATGTGCATAGATCTTTATACATATATATATATATACACACATGCACTGTTTATACGTTAAATCTATACATACATAAAGTATAAGCAGATGGGTGACTCAATCATTAATATTACTTTGTATTTTAGGCTTTCCTCTTTTTGCTGCCTACTTGGTATAATGATTTCTAGCTATGAATATTGCATATCCTTCTGTAGTTAATTATTCATGTTGATGAAACATGGCACTCACTATACACTTCTAGGATTCCAAATCGACTATACTTCCCAGCTCTTGTACAGAGATGAAATACAATTCTTAAGCATTTGGTTTTGGAGAAATAATGGTGGGATTAGGAAGGAATGCCATAATTTTTTAAAAACCTGTTTAAAATCTCAACCAGTTTTGTTTTTGTTTTAAAGAATTCTAATACTGGATGAGGAGGAGAAAGGAAACAGCATCAATTCCTACATGATGCCCTAGGTTCCCCAAAGGGTATTGACCTGTCAGCAATATTCTAAAAGGTCTATCCCTCCCCATTACTAACTACCCATTGCTAGCAGTGACTCAGATGTTTAAAGGTCTGAATAATCTGTTTGTTGCTGGTAACCACTCTACCCTACAATTACTATTATCTGACCAGCTCTCTTTGGAGTTTAAAAGAAAGCAACTGGTGTCTTTATTAGAAGAATACTAGGACCATTGATAGGCAAGAAAGGTCCTGTAAATCTGTCTAGTATTCACACAATGTCCCTGTGAGAGGATTGGGATTGGGCTGAAAGGGGCTGAGTATAGACCAGTTAGCGATTAAATGGGAATTTTCTTTGTAGTAAGCAATGGGAAAAGGAAACAAACATTTATTGTCTACTATGTGCCAGGCACTGTGCCAAGTGCTTTACAATGTTATCTCATTTAAATTAGAATATTTGAGTAATTAGGAAAGAATGGGGACATAGAGATATAACCAATAAATATAGAAATAAATGAAAATGACCAGTTTTACTTGACGGGTGTTAATTTCTCCCTGGTCAAACTTCTATCCACAAAGAATAAAACTAACTCATAAGTGTTTAATATCTTTCTCTTTTCTGACCTTCTGCTTGACTTTTAGTGACAGAGAAATGTGAAAAGATGAGGAGAAAATAAGAAAATAAAATGATAACGATAATATGTAGGAGTCATATAATGCTTTAGAATTTACAAAGCTCATGTGCTTTATTTCATTTCACCCTCATGAAAATCTAGTGAGGGTAGATATTCTAAGTAGTGTTAGAAGGCAGCTAGGTGGCACAGTGAGTAGAGCACTGGCCCTGGAGTCTGGAGGACCTGAGTTCAAATCAGGCCTCAGACACTTGACACACTTATTAGCTGTGTAACCTTGAGCAAGTCACTTAACTCTGATTGCCCTGCCTTCCCCCCTCCAAAAAAAGGCAACTAAGTAGTGTTAGAGGCCCCTACCCAGGTGACATAGCAGATACAGCTCTAGACCTAAAGTGAGGAAAATCTGAATTTAAAAATGGGCTCCGGCACTAGTTGTGTGGGCATATTATTTCACCTCTGCCTGCCTCACTTTTCTCAACTAGAAAATGGGCATAATAATAGCACCTACGTCCCAGGGTTTTATGATGAGGGCTAAACGAAATAATATTGGTAAAGCGCAGTGCTGGACACATACTAGATGCATAATAAATGCTTGTTTCCTTCCTTCCTCTTAAACCCACTTAATGGGTGAAGATATTGAGTCTACAAGAGATGAAGGGACTTATCCAGTATTACAAATGTGACAGAGCTGTAATCCAAACACTGCGATCCTATAGTAAGCTCTTATAAAGTTGAGGATAGACCTTACTGTGAATACACTTTGGCAATGGAGAAAGGAAGCCATGCAAGGAAATAGGGAAAAACAAATAAGGGCTCCCTTTCCCATAGTAATTAGGAAACATAGAAGACATATGTCATATTTGATGTCCCCATGACACTAGCAACATCATGTAGTGGAACGGATATTGAACTAGGAGTCAGGAAATGGGAGTTTTGAGTCCAAGCTACAGCAATAGCAACCACAGTGAACTTTGGCAAGAAATGTAACTTCTTTGAGCCTCAGTTTCCCCATTTGCAAAATAGAGATAATAATGTTGTACTATGTGGTTCCCAGTGTTTTTGCTAAAAACAAAATAATCAATTTGTAAACCATGAAGTGTGAGAGAAGGGTGATGATCCCACCTTATTATTAATAGAGGAAGCACAAATTGAGAAGGTAGAAATCATTGCCTCAAAAATCTTTTGCTAAAGAATGATTAAGCTGCTGATGGCATGCTCATTATTCCAGCATTTTCCAGGTGACATTCATAATTGCTCTAATCCATCCTGGAGATTCACTGAATTACTTCAGTATTTTGATTAGGTTGATGAAGCTGAGGGGGAGAACTCAATGAGAAGCAATTTCGCAGTTTGCAAGCAGTGGAAACCTAGGGTGTCTCCCTGATCCATCTGTTTCAGACTGGGAAGTGTATTCCTGAAGAGAGCTCTCATCACCTCTAGTAAATTATTCCTCCTGACTTCTCCCTCACTTGGCTCCTTTATACTCTAGGTGGAGCACTTAGGCTTCCTCTCTCCTGTATCTCACCAATACTCTGAATTACAGTCACTCACTACAATTCTCTTTTGAGACCATGGCAAACGTCTGATGCCAGAAGAAGGTTTTACTGACAGTCTTCTAGGAAAAGGGTAAAGATTTGCAATGAGCTTCACAGAATGGTTCCTCCCAACAGGCAGCCATATTCATGCATATTTTAATAATTCCCCAAGCAAATCTTTTACCCCGTTATACTGCTATAAGGCACGTGGACTAAGTACATTATTTGACTTTGAAATATATTTTCTGAAATAGTCTAAAATAATTTTGTGCTACATGATCATAAAAAAATATCGTATCAGGACAATAACACGTTATCTAGCTCACAAGTAGACAGGTCTTCTCTTAATTAGGCTATTTGACTTGGCAAGAGCAAGTCTCCTTGATACAATTTATAGCCCCATTAGCTTTAGTGTTGTAGATGATGATAGTGATGACAATAATAGCTAATATTTATATGGCATTTTATGATAAGAAATTCACAAATATTATTATCTCATTTCACACACAAAACAACCTTGGAAGGCAAGTACTATTATCATCTCCAATTTACAAATCAGGAAACTGAGACAAACAAAGATTAACGTGCCATGAGTTACATAGCGAATAAGTGTCTAAGCTTAGATTTGAACTTGGGTCTTCCTGACTTCAGTCCCACCACTCTATCCATTGCACCCCCTAGCTACCTACAGATGTATATCTTAGCAATAATCAATCTCAGGAGAGATCTTTCAGTTTCTTTCATAGCAGTTGCTACTAACTCAATTCCTATTTATAAAATGTTATTGCATTCTCCTACTTATGATAATAACATATTTAAATAGTATTCTAAGGTTCTCAGAGCACTTTCCTAATAGGGAAGGACTAGAGTTAGGAGACCAATTAATGGAGAGAATAAGAAAGAACAGGAGATTGGAAGCCAAAAGCCCTGTTTTCTCATTTTGCTGTTATTGGATGTACAGCTGCCAAAATGATCTTCCTAATACAGAAATCTGACCATGTCATTCTCCAGCTCAAAAACATTCAATGCCTCCCTATTGTCTTCTGGATAAAATACCAATATACTCAACCCGACATTTAGGGCCCATGATAATTTTTATCCTACTTACCTTTCCAGGCATTTTACTTACTCCTGTCCATGTATATTAGTGCTTTAGCTAAATTGAACTAATAGCATTTTCCTGATCACATCCCAACACTTCAGATTTCTGATGTATATGAGTGACTTAGACTTGGCCTTTGTGCTCCCTTTTATCTCTGAGTCAATGACTATGATCTCCCATGCTCAATAGTTCCCTTCTCATCTCCAAGTATTGAAATGCTCCTTTTTTCTCCATTCATCTAAGGTTTCATCTCCTCTATTGTTCCTCCCTAGATAAAGCTTTTCTTTTCCTCCTAAAGTTTTCTTAGAGTACATTATTCCTTTGCCCCATATCAAACTCCATTATACTTATTTGTGGATACATCATAAGGGGCCATTCCTTGGCCCATTTTTTAACCAGCCTTAATCACCATGTGGGTGTTACCTCTGGCAAAGTGAGAACTCAGAAAGACCTTAGTTTAAAAAGGGCAAGGCCTCCCACTGTATCTGGAGCCACCTTCAGTCATTCTGATCTAAATCATCCCACTAGACCCAGATCGCTCTAGTCCCAGAGGAGAAAGTGAGGCTGGTGATCTTGCACAGCCCTCCCTCACTTAAATCCAGTTCACTTGTAGTGAATGTCATGGTCCTCTTTAAGAATGAAAGAGAAACAACAACACATCCCCTTAATTTAATGTAAATTCATTGTAGGCAAGCATTGTATAATTCTTTTTCTTTGTATTCTCAGTACCTAGCACAGTGCCTTGCCTGTACCTTATCGCTTCACAGTTCTCTTCTTTCATGTATGGGTGCTCCTTCCACCAGCAAAGATTCTCATTTCTTTAAATATCTCTTCATACCTTAGGAAACAATCTTCATGAGTTGCTATGACTGAAAAATTCAGGCCAGGTTGATTGTGCATGCCTGTAATCCTCACTACCAGCAAAGCTGAAGCTGACAGACTCCTTGAGGCTAGGTTCTGAAGTACAGTGGATTATGCCAAGGTGTTCTCACTCATTTTGGCATTAATGTCCTGAGCTCCAAGAGGGGGACTACAGGAGGGAGTCATCAGGTTGCCTAAGATGGAGCAAAAAGACTACAGTGAGAAATAAAGCAGGTCACAACTCTCATGCAGATGAGTAATGGGATCAGGTAAATGTGTAGTCTGTGCACTTCCAGTCTGAGAAAGATGGGGGGGGAAATAAGGAGGAAGAGAAAGAATGAAAGGAAGGAAGGAAGGAAGGAAGGAAGAGAAGGAGGGAGGGAGGGAAGAAAAAAGAAAGAGAAGGAGAGAAAAAGGAAGGAAGGAAGGAAGGAAGGGAGGAAGGAAGGGAGGAAGTAAAGAAGGAAGGAAGGAAGAAAAAAAGAAAGATGAGAAAGGGAGAGGGGAAGAAATAGGGGAGGAAGGAAAGAAAGAAAGAAAAAGCTATTTTCAATAGTTGATTTTTGTACCTCTTTTACCATTTAGCCAATTCTGTGATTTTTTAAAAAGGCATTCCTTTCTTTAGTTTTATTTTGTGCCTCTTTTACCAAGTTGTTAATTCTCTGTTCTTAATTTTCATCCCTTGCTCTCATATCTTTACCCATGTTTTCTCCTACCTCTCTTATTTGATTTTGAAAATCATTTTTATCTATTCCAAGAATTTTTATGGGGCTTGTGTCCAACTCACACTATTTTTTCCTTTGAAGCTTTGTTTATATGATGTTTCACATATGATGTTTTACAATGATGTTTCAGTATCATTGTCTTCTTCTGAGTTTGTGTCTTGATCTTCCCTGTCACCATAGTAGATTTTTATGGTCAGGTTCTTTTTTGTTGTTGTCTCATTTTTCCAGCCTATTTCTTAACTTTGAACTTTATTTTAAATTTGGGCTCTGTTCATGGACTTGGGTGTGGGGAGGGGCACTATCCCAAGCTTCAAGCTTTTTCGTACTGCTGTTTTCACAGATAGTTCTGGGGGATTGCTAGTTTTCAGTGTTTCCAAGATAGTATGATCTGTGGAGAATCCACTATTTGGTCCTTAACCAAAAAGGGCTTTTGAACCCTTGCAACCTCAAATGATACTGCTCCTTGGTGCCCCTACTCCTTTGGAACCAGAAGAAACATTGTTCCTCCGTGCCACTGCTCCTTTAGCACCCCAAGCAATACTGCTTCTCAGGACCCTTGCTCTATTGTGACTGAAAAGTGTTTCTCTCTACCTTTGAACTGTGACCTAGAAGGTGGATGGTCACTGGAGTTGCCAAACAGCATCTATCCCTCCACCCAGTGCCAACATAGGGGTCCCCTGTAACTTCTTTCTGACCACTTGCCCAATCCCCTTAACCATTCTGGCTTGAGAGGTTCAAAGGTGTTGATGCTGCCACTTCATCACCTTGAAGTTCACCACTGCTGTTACTTCCATGTTGACTCTGGGCCAGTCTCCATCCCCGTACAATATATCTCTCCTCCTGACCTCCTAAGTTGTCTTGGGCTGGGCAAATACCTCACTCTGATCATTTATTGGCTCTGACACTCCAGAATTTTGTTTGAGGCACTATTTTAAAGTTATTTGGAGGGGAGAGTTGGGAGAGCTGGGTTGTAGTGCCTCCTTTACTCTGCCATCTTGGCTCCTCCCCTAGAAATCTCAGGAAACTCAATTTTAAAGGCACTTAAGGATATTATTTCAAGAAATCTAAAGAGGATGCAATTCTAAGAATTAATCCAAGAATTAATATTATCCATATCATTACCTCATATTACCTCCCAAGTTACTGAGAAAACATCATCAACTATAAATATATAGGCCTATTTTCTCATACCTATTACTTTTAATGCAAATAGTCAATGTAAAAGTAGAGGATATCATTGACAAAGACTCAGAAAGAAATAATGTGGAATTTCATAGATATTTTTTGACATTAGACTTCATAATGGATAAAATTATTTATTTCCATAACTAATACTTTCTTCCCCACCTTCTTCAGGACTTCAGTTTTCATTTGAGTTTTAATCTTTTCTTCAAATGTTCTGTAAGTTTTTATCGCATTTTTGTAATGGAAGAATATGTTTAATTTTTCTGCTTTCATTGATTTTTTTTTAAAAAAAAGATACTCTCACATATTTTCTTTTTTGTAGAAATGTAATGCAAAGCTCATATATTCAATTTCCTTCCAATAATTATAAAAAGTTTACCATATCTATCTCATCTATAGTACTATTTGCTTCCTTAATATTCATGTTTATCTTTTTTGTTAGATATGTTTAGGTCTAACAATGATTTATTGAGTTTTCCAACTATTAAAGTTGTTCTGTCTACTTACACATGAAGTTCAGCTTGCTTTTCCTTTAAGTACTTGGAACCTATTCATTAATATACAAACATGCGTATGTGTATATGTTTGTATATATGCACATATACGATATTGATACCATTTCATTATCTATGGTACTTTAATCATGATGGAATTTCTCCTTTATCTTTTAGTCATGTCTATTTTTAACATTGCCTCATCTGAGAACATGACTGACACTTCTGATTTTTTTTTAAATTCACCAAAGTATAGTACATTTTACTTCAGACCGTCATTTTTACCTTCTGTGAATCTTTGTTTCAAATGTTTCTATTGTAAGCAATATATTATTAGATTTCATTTTCTATTTAATTCTACTACTCAGCTCAGTTTTATGAATGAGTTCATCCCATTCACATTCATGGTTATAACTACCAATTGTTTCCCTCTTCAACATATCCCCTATTAATTGTTGAATATAATTGTTTCACCTCCTACTCCTCACTTGACAAAGAAACAGAAGGTGAAAAAAGAAAGGGAATGGAACCATTAATAGTAGTACATAAATTAAGTGGTCTGATACTACTTCTCTGTCCTTGCTCTCTTTATCCATTCTATACTTAAGTTGTTCTGACATTTTCATCCTCTTTTTCATTGCTCCTTTATAAGCAGGCTGACCTCCATAACTGAGTAAAGCAAATGCCTTACTGATGACTATTCCATTCCCAACTCTTCCCTACTCTTTAACCTTTTTCCAGCTCTTCCCAGCTCTTGAACCTCCTCTTCCTTCCCATCCTTAATAACATGTACAGGTTTTCAACCTTCCATTGCCCAATTAGGATAAGAGTGAAGTTTATCATATCTCTACCACCCTAACCTTTACCTCCATGAATATATATTCTCCTAGGGTCCACAAAGGAGAAATAGTAAGTTCCTCCCTCTACTTTTGCATTTATTCTCTAATATTCTCTTTTTTATCCCCCTTTTTTTCCTCTTTGAAAACTAATACCATAGAACAAAGCAAACCCTGTATTTATCTTTCTTTACTCCTCTATGACCCTTGGTGAAAGTGATATTCTGAGGGAATAAACTGTCTCTTCAGATTAAACTTTTAGTCACCCAGATGATGTAGATATAAAGACTATAAGACCCTGCTGTGTCTGTATTTTGTTGTTTTTTAAACAATCATTTTATCTAATAATACAAAATTCAACTTTTGTAACAATCCTAAAATTGTCACCTGTTACAAACATTATAGTGTCACTGAGCCTTAGAAATGGGAGGGACTGAGTGGGGTGGAGGCAAGATGGCGGCTGGAAAGCAGGTACTTGCCTAGGGCTCTCCCCCAGGACCCTCCAAACACCGATAAAAAATGGCTCTGAACAAATTCTAGAACTGCAGAACTCACGGAATAGCTGAGGGAAGCAGGGCTCCAGCCCAGGACAGTCTGGATGGTCGCTGGGTAAGGTCTATCACATGGAGCTGGGAGCAGAAGGGAGCAGAGCCCAGCATGGGCTGGGCCTGCACCAACCAGACAAGGAGCCAGGCGGGACAGGCCCTAGTGCCCCGAACCTGAGCTGTGGCAGTTACCAGACTTCTCAACCCACAAACACCAAAGAAAACAGAGAAGGTTAGTGGGAAAAACTGTGGGGGACAGAGTGAAAGGAGTTCCCAGTTTGGCCAGCACCCCAGGGGCAGCAGAGGAAGTGCAACTACAGAACTACAGCAGCAGTTGCTTCTGGCCCCAGGCCCACCTGGTGGGAGGAATTAAGTGGCAGATCTGAGAGAGAATGCAGAGCCAGCTTAGATCTGAGTCTGGTTTGGGTTGGCAGTTCTTGGGGGAGGAGGAGCGCTGGTGTGGCGGAGCTTGCTATGCAGAAATAGCTCTGAAAACAACAGTGCAGCACCTCAAGCTTGGGACAAAGTACTCTCTACAAGCAGTTATACCCCAACAAAAAACTCAAGGGTCAAGTAGTTGGCTGGGAACGTGGCCAGGCAGCGAAAACAGTCTCATATTCAGATTCAGACTTTGGAATCTTTCTTTGGTGACAAAGAAGACCAGAACATATAGCCGGAAGAAGTCAACAAAATCAAAGAGCCTACATCAAAAGCCTCCAAGAAAAACATAAACTGGTCTCAGGCCATGGAAGAGCTCAAAAGGGATTTGGAAAAGCAAGTTAGAGAAGTAGAGGAAAAATTGGGAAAAGAAATGAGAGTGATGCAAGAAAACCATGAAAAACAAGTCAAGGACTTGTTTACAGAAGGAAATAACACCTTAAAAAATAGACTAACTCAAATGACAAAAGAGTTCCAAAAAAGCCAAAGAGGAGAAGAATGCCTTGAAAGGCAGAATTAGCCAAATGGAAAAGGAGGTCCAAAAGACCACTGAACAATATACTACCTTAAAAATTATAATCGAGCAAGTGGAAGCTAGTGGCTTTATGAGAAATCAAGATATTATAAAACAGAAACAAAGGAACGAAAAAATGGAAGACAATGTGAAATATCTCATTGGAAAAACCACTGACCTGGGAAATAGGTCCATGAGACATAATTTAAAAACTATTAGACTACCTGAAAGCCATGATCAAAAAAAAGAGCCTAGATATCATCTTTCAAGAAATTATCAAGGAGAACTGCCTTGATATTCTAGAGCCAGAAGGTAAAATAGAAATTGAAAGAATCCACTGATCACCTCCTGAAAAAGATCCCAAAACCAAAACTCCTGGGAATGTTGTTGACAAATTCCAGAGCTCCCAGATCAATGAGAAAATACTACAGGCAGCCAGAAAGAAACACTTTAAGTATTGTGGAAACATAATCAGAATAATACAAGATCTAGCAGCTTCTACATTAAGGGATCAAAGGGCCTGGAATATGATATTCCAGAGGTCAATGGAGCTAGGATTTAAACAAAGAATCACCTACCCAGCAAAACTGAGTATCATGCTCCTAGGCAAAATATGGATTTTCAACAAAATAGAGGACTTTCAAGCTTTCTTAGTGAAAAAACCAGAGCTGAATAGGAAATTTGACTTTCAAACACAAGAATCAAGAGAAGCATGAAAAGGTCAACAGGAAAGAGAAATGATAAGGGACTTACTAATGTTGAACTGTTTTATTTACATTCCTACATAGAAAGATGATGTGTGCAATTCATGAGACCTTTCTCAGTATTAGGGTAGCTGAAGGGAATATACATACATATATATAGACAGAGGGCACAGGGTGAGTTGAATATGAAGGGATGATATCTAAAAAATCTAATTAAGGGATGAGAGAGGAATATATTGAGAGAGGGAGAAAGGGAGAAAGAGAATGGGGTAAATTATCTCACATAAAAGTGGCAAGAAAAAGCAGTTCTGTTGGGAGGGAAGAGGGGGCAGGTGAGGGGGAATGAGTGAATCTTGCTCTCATCGGATTTGACCTGAGGAGGGAATAGCATACACACTCAATTGGGTATCTTACCCCACAGGAAAGAAGGAGAAAGGAGATAAAAAGGGGAGGAGATAGAAGGGAGGGCAGATGGGGGAGGAGGTAATCAAAAGCAAATACTTTCAAAAATGGACAGGGTCAAGGGAGAAAATTGAATAAAGGGGGATGGGATGGAAAAGAGCAAAATATAGTTAGTCTTTCACAACATGAGTATTGTGGAAGGTTTTTGCATAATGATACACATGTGGCCTATGCTGAACTTCTTAGGCAGGGTGGGTGGTGAGGGAAGAGAGGAGAGAATTTGGAACTCAAAATTTTAAAAGCAGATGTTCAAAAAAAAGTTTTTGCATGTATCTAGGAAATAAGATATACAGGCAATGGGCCATAGAAATCTATCTTGCCCTGCAAGAAAGTAAGGGAAAAGGGGATGAAGGGGAGTGGGGTGACAAAAGGGAGGGCTGACTGGGGAACAGTGCAATCAGAATATATGCCATCTTGGAGTGGGGGGAAGATAGAAATGAGGAGAAAATTTATAATTTAAACTCTTGTGAAAATCAATGCTGAAAACTAAAAATATTAAATGAATGAATGAATGAATGAATGAATAAATAAATGAATGAATTTGAAAAAAAAGAAATGGGAGAGACTTTGAAGGCCTCATAGCCCAACCCAACTATGATTCCCCGTTACAGCATACCCAATTGTGCTAGACTCTAGGGAAGATAATCCACTGAGTACCTACATCAAGGAAAGTATATAATAGGGACCTTTGTCCATCTAATTTGGTTGCCAGTGTCATATAATATGTTATGTACAGACTCAAAAAAAGATGTTGCTTATAGATGTTAAGAATCTTCAAATACTTTATTCCAAGCTGCATGGAACAAATCCACCAATACCAATAATACATTTTTTATTGATTTTTTTTAAATTTGCAAAGTGTATTACATGTTATCCTATTTAACCTCATGAAATTCTATGAGATAGTAACACCAATTCATAGAATGTTACAGAATCCTCTTGGGGAAATCTGTAAAGCAAAGAGAGAAACAAAGAGCCAGAAAGAGAGACTGAAAGAGACAAAGAAAGAGAGACAGAGACAGAGAGAGGAATTGATACTGTGGAAAAAATACTGAATGAAAAATTATTATGTCATTCACCTAGATGGGCAAGACATTGACTTACTTCACCAATATATCTTGGACAGGTACTGCAGGTATATACTTAGATATACACAGAATTTAAGCAAATAAAGGCATCTTTAGACAATATACATTAAAATTAAAAGAAAAAATATAAGTATTTCCTAACTCTCATTTCATGTATGCTTTTAAGTCTGGAGTCAAAGAGGATGTAGAAAAAATGTTAAAGATTTAATTTTTATCATGAAACCAAAATAAAATAGTTTAGAAATATGAACTTATGAAAGGTAATGTCTGAAACTGTTTGCCATTTCCTAAAAAAAAAAAGGTTTCATATAGTTCTTTTTCTTACTGTTATGAATAATAAAAAGCTATGGGATCCCAAGTAGCAGTCTTCAAATAATTATGAAATAGCTGATTAAGTTCAAAGTCAGTATGGAAATCTGTTCTCTTAAAAGTCTTCCATAATCTATCTCTAGAGAGAGATAATTCTATCAAATTTGAATTAATCCATAGGTAATGGCAAGAATAGTCCTCACTCTTATGTATATATATGGGCCATGAATATTGCATAGATTTTCAGATTTCACATAAAAATAATTGAGGTTCATATTACATTTGGGAATAATTGTAAACAATATGACTTATGAGACCATCTCTGACAAAAAGGGATTCATCAAATGCTGACATAAGTTTTGACCAAAAGTCAAAGCCCTTATTCTCAGGGGAATATATTTTCTGAATGCAGTCCATGCAATGGTTCCTCTCTAGATATAATAAAACATTGTTTTAAATTGCCCTATCTTGTATCATTATAAAGTATAATCAGCTCTTCGCACTATCACTACTGAAGTCTATAGTAAAATTAATTATAGTTCAATTTAAGAAGTCAAAAATAGGCTTTTTATCAGGAAGCCAAAATTAAAGCATTCCAAATTGAGTTCCAGTATTAAAATAGTATGGTACAATTTACTCCTCATGATATAAGTAGCTATTAATTTTATTCCCTATTTGGAAGTATATATCATTTCCTCTTTCTATATTCTATTTGCCCCATAATCCTAGGTTTAATTTCAAATTTTTCCTTTGGAATTCCATGTAAAAGGGAAAATTTTGTAGGAAAATGAGAAAGAAATAAAATTGGGTCTTGTGTTGATGATGACTAAGATCAGAATCTTGAATCATTAAGTCTGTATTTTCTAAGCTAGGAAATAACTCCGGCTTTTGAGTGATAGGCTATAAATATCATATGTGCATTAGTCATGGAATTCAGTAGGGGATAGTATACTATGGTGGAAAGCATTGGCTCAGGGCTCAAGAGTCAAAGGATTTGGTTATAAAATCTACCTACTGCTGATGTTAAATATACCCCCACCCTCACTTTAAGTCATCAAATTTCATAAGCATACCAATTACAGCTTCATCCATGTAATTTATACAAATGTTAAATACCACTGGGCCAAGCACAAATCCCTGGTGTACTCCACTGGAGACCTCCTTCCAAGTCAACATTGAACTATAGAGACAGCCAAGCCACTGGGGCACCATTTACTGCAGGACCATAGTGGTTAGGTAACAACCTAATGTGTTTTCATTATGTATTTTAACACTCTACGTGTCTGTATTAATGATTTGCAGTTGTGAATCCAATCCACAGGATATCTATTTTTACCTCATAATGTGAATGAAGAATTTGAAGGCATTCTATCCAAAACTGGATTGCTTGAAAAAATCTTCTATTCTGGCTAAACTGTATGGTCAACATATTAACTATGAAATGCTTTTTTGAATGGAAGAAGAAAAAAATCTGAATTCTTTGAAAGTATTGCAAAGACCTATAATTCTGGTACTTCAAAAATCTCGTAATATCAATAATTTTTAAAGAAAAGAATAGTTCTTAAAGTATCATTTTGATGACAACACTAAGGAGATTAAGGGTAAAAGTATTATGTATAAATAATACAAACTCATTCAGACAAAGGCTTATGTAACAATGCAACTGAAATATAGAAAGTACATATTTGGTTAGGAATCGACTATATAACTTTAAACTATGTGAAGTTTGATTCACACAATTTAAAAGTTATTTCAGAGAAGAGATTTTGACCTTTTGGGAGCTATATTATGATATCACAAGGTCATTTTATATATTGCTTTGGAACAAAATATGCTACCTTGATTATTATGAAAGAGAGGGTTAGAATGATACCAAATACATCCTATATCTATCCTAATATTCAACTTCAACAATAAGGCCAGCTTTTTTTCTGAGGAAAAGAAAGAAAAAACAAAAATGGGAAGGATAAAGAAGAACAAACAACTTCCACATCACTTTAATGGACTGACATCCAAAACAGCAGCTGTTAAATACTTTCAAACTTTCAAACACAAATTATGTTTCAGAGATAGAAGGAAGAAGAGAAGGGAAGAGGGATGAAGAGGGGGAAAGATAGAGAGGCTTTTTTTTTTTTTTGAAAAGAGCCCATATGCAACAGATGCTGAACCTGGGTCAACATCAGACACTATAAAAGCTTTCATGATGTTCATGGAAATGTATGAAATGTGTACGTGCTTTTTGATACCTATGATAATAAAACATTGTATTTTAAATGAGTGGGAGAGAGCAGATGGTTGGTAATGGTTTAAAACATTTATGTTTTTGGACTGTCACCAAGCCGCTGTATTAAAAAATATGATGTTTTGTTGTTACATACTAACATCTATCTACAAGGTGTTCTTCTTCTGAAGAATGGTACTGCAATAGTGGAGATAAAAATAAAATGAACCAAGAGGAAAAAAAAATTCTCATCTGACTAAATTCACATGTGACATCTTGCTTATTGACTACATTAAATCAAAATGTTATTAGAGTGACAACAGAATTTGCATTTCCTCTCACTAAGTTAAGCCACCAACTCTAAGGGACTGGGTACTCTCTTCTATTCTATTTAAGAAAGAGCTTGTAGAATTTTAATCTTTGCATCCATTTGCACTTGATAAATGCAATGAAAATAGCATGGTTCATTTTCCCATAATGCACTTGTGGGGACTACTTTTCTTTAAATTCTTTGAAGCATGATGGAGTCTAGTAGTTCAGAACACTTTGTGGACAATTATAATTAAACAATAAATATTTGTGGAATTTCATTGGATCATCACAATTCTCTATCATTTAAGTGGGGTTAAGAGTACAGGGCAGCCCTATTTAATGACCCTCACTTAGAATGGCAAAGTGAATATTAATACCACTTACATATTATTTTAGTGTGCAGTGCCTATGTTAATCTAAGAGATACAAGCAGCAAAATGTTGAGAGTACAGACAAGCTTCTATAAGGGATAATATAAAAATGTTTAAGGGTTAGGAAGGGACATTAGACTTTAATAAATGACATTATTAATTATCTGAAAATTGCAAGGAAGAATCAAATGACCAGAAGAGTTTTGATTTTTGCGTCTGCCTGTGTGTGTGTGTGCGTGTGTGTGCGCGTGTGTGTGTGTGTGTGTGTGTGTGTGTGTGTGTGTGAGAGAGAGAGAGAGAGAGAGAGAGAGAGAGAGAGAGAGAGAGGGAGAGAGAGAACGCCCCTTCCCCAAATTGCTTTCTAGGTTCTCAAAACCCTGGGAACCATTGGGGAACAGTTTGTTTGTGGGAGGGAGCTGGGGGCAGACACGGGAAGAAGCGGGGGGGGGGGCTTACCATGTGTGAACTTAGTTGGAAATGAAGTGACAGCCATCAAGCACAATCTGGGCTCAAACAGGCTGAAAATGCCTGGAAAAAATGCACTTGACTGACAGAGTGGAAGGGAGAGTAAACAGTTTGAAATACTCTCAGAACACACACAGACACAGACACACACAGACACACACACACAGACACACACACCAGCAACAGCAGCAGCAGCAGAAACAACAGCAACCACCCACACTCCTTTTTCCCAAGCCCACTATGCAAACTTGACCCCTTAGTTCTCCTAGGACCAACCTACCAGTTACATGCAGCCTCAGACAGGAGCTGAGAGCAGTTAGGAGTTTGGGGAAGATGTCAAAAGAAGAGACGCAGAGAGGGAGGACTTAGATCCTTCATTTCGGCAGCCACCCATGTGAGAAGTGGGGAATCAACCACCATTCAAACTCCGAAGAACCTTCCCTCCCTCCCCTGCCAAGCTCCGTCTCGCTCCAGGAGCGCCAGACCCAGGCATCCCAGCGCCCACGATGCCAGTACAGGTGGCTCCTAAGTTCCAGTCATCCCCTCCCCCAATTTTCTACCACTCTTTTTGCCTCCCTACTCTGTCTTTCTTCACCCCTCCTCAATAAACAGAACCAAAATAAGAAAACAGTGCTTGGTTAAACTTCCCCAGGAGAGTGAGAAGGAACAGGATGCCTTCCCTAGCAAGCAGAAGGTAGTAGAAAGTCACCTGGAAGGTGAGCAGCAGGAGCGCGACTCCACGCCCGCCTGCTGAGATCTGGGGGAGTGAAGCTTTGCACCTGGACTCCCTCCTTCCTCCCTTCCAAACCCCTCCTATCCTGCAGACCTCCTCACAGAGCCCGTTACCTGGCGGGAACTGCTGCTGGAGGCGACCTGTCTGCGCTGGGCCAGCCCCAGGTAGTGCACCCCGCCACCTCCCACTCCTGCACGAGCGCAGCTCCCGGAGGAAACTTCGCAGCCCTCTGTGTAGACACTTCTCCGCTCTTCCTTCTGCCGCACGGGCAGGTCGGTCCGCAGGCCTGGCGAGCCCTCTGCAGGGCCCCCTGTTTGCTCAGGAGAGCCAGGAGAGCAGTAACGGGAAGCCTCCAGGCGCACTAGCTCGCCTAAAGTCAGCTCCGGACTCTGGCAGCTGCCTCCTTCCTCGTCACTCTCTCCCTCCCTCCCCGGCTCCCCTCTCCTCTGCAGCGCAGCCGGCGAAGCAGTGCGGTGGCCCCTCCACTCTGGCCAGCCCCGCCCCTCTCTCTCTTCTCTCCATCTCTCTCCCTCAGTCACTCACTATCTTTTACTCTTTGTCTCCTTCATATTCCACCCCCCCTTCTCTCCTTATCTTCCCTCTCTTTCTCTGCCTAGCAAACTCCTTCCCCCCTCTTTCTCCTAGCTTATTCTTTCTTCTCCTGTTTGCTTGCCCCTTCTCCCAAGCTCACTTCCCTCGCTTCAGTCCACATTTTCCTGCTTCTCACCATCATCCCAATCTTAAGACGTGATTGCCCTCTCTTTGATTGCCACCTCCCTTTCTTTCCTCTGGCCCTGTCAAGACTCCTGACATCTTTGCTGTGGTTTTTCTTCACTGGTTTTGGATTTCACTTCTTTCATTAATCCCCAGTTTCCTTTTGTAGATTTTTTTTTCTGGGTCCAAGAAGGTGGCACACAGTCAAGATGGATAAATCACTAGTGTGAACTCTCTGTTCATTGACTCATACTTTTCTTTCATTTCACAGAAATCTTTTTTTACATGAATACACACATATGCGTATATATGTAAATATGTACATATATTTATACATACATATACATGCCACAATTTGCTTTGATGATGGTTTTTCTCTGCATAGTTTGAAGAATAAGTAAGTTAAGGTCCTTAGATTTGTTTCCATCCAATTGTAATTTGGCTGAGTCACTTTATTTGGCTTAAAATACATTAAATGAACCCATGGATACTGGTTGGGGGGCCTAGAGGTAGAGACTATCCTTAGAAGACAAAAGTAGAATCAAAGAAAATGTGGAACAAGATAGAGGACATTGAGTCTATTTCCATAGATTTCCAAATACTGCCCAGAATGAATATTGCTGATATTTATATGATTTCATTTGTAATATTTCAGTGGAAAAAAGGATCGTTAATGTTGCAATTTTCTCATACTTATTTACACTATTGGAAAACCAGGTTTCATGGAATACAGCTTGCGAAACATTGGTATGGGGCAAAAATATGCTAAAGATCAAAGCAATGATTTGTAATATATTTGTCCCATCATTACATAGACATAAATTTTAGCATGCAAAATATGGTAATATATAACATATATATGCATATATATAACACTTTCTGACTGGAAATATCATCAATCCATCATATTTTCAGAAGATTTTATGCTTTCCAGAGTCAGAAGAATGATGCACTGAATGGCACTGAATTTTTGTAGTCTGAAGAAATCCTATCACTGTAATTTCTTGCCTTATTCTGATTTCTTCTGGATGGAACTTGACTTTTTTCCAGGCCTAAGGCCTTTGCTGATTTGCATGTCTGCTGGTTTATTATTAACATTTAACCTAGACAGTATGTCTGTCCTTAGTTCCATGACTTTTCTTAATTCACCCTTAGCAAACAATTTTCAGACTAACCACGGGTTCTTCCTTTTAGGTATTATTTTGTTTTTTATACTGTCCTTATATCCCACTTAATTGTCATTGTGTATTTGATATTAGTACAACCCATGCTTAATCTATGACCTTGTGGACTAGGAGTCATAGAGCCCCCATGATAGCTAGGGGAACATAGAGTGGGAGGACATTGGCACTGAATCTCTGGACAACTTGGTTCTGCATTGGGTACTATCATAAACTCATTTAGTTGAATCACACAGCAAATTTAAGTAAGTTCTCTCCTTGGATCTCAGTTTCTTCATTGTAAAATGATATGATTTCGAAGTAGTTTTCAGCTCTTCAAAACTCTAAAGCTTATAGGAAGATGCTCAGCAACTGACCTAGCTTCAATTATGGGTGGCCACCATAATACATTAGTCTGTCCTGAGGACACTATGTTTCCCATATGCCTTCTTATGCTTTCCAGACCCATAAGGTTTTGAGTCTTCAGATGTTAAGTGCTTCAATCATTGAGATCGCTTTACCATCAAGTGGCCCATGAAAATAAAAGAAAGCAAGGTACTATGGTGTAAAGAGAATTTATTGGCTATACGTCCACGGACAAATTATTTGAACTTTCTGAGCCTCAGTCTGCTCACTAATGAAAGAGGACGAACAAAGTAATATCTACCTCAGAAGGCCGTTGTGAGGAAAGTGCTTTGTAAATTGAAAAGAGCTGTTGTTACAGATTTCTTTATTGCCATCCAGGTCTTCTTTCCTAACCTATCTAAGGAAAACTCAGGGAAACTAGATACTTGAGAAAACCATGCAGTCAAGAATCAAAGTAACCTCAAAAATATATATATATACCAGATTTCTAGAGCAAATGAATTTTTATCATATTGCTATGTAAATAGACATTAATTTGGTGGTTACGTAATTGAGTGAAAAACATTACTTTTCAGTTTGGTATTTGGCCTAATTTTGATTTTGCATTGTGAAGTATCCTTCAAATGCTGCTTCGTAGCACTCACCCAACCTCTTTGGTCTATTAATTCTGCTAAACATTTTTAGAAATTCAAGCAATTGAATATAGACTGGTTTAAGATAGGCAATACAGTTTATGCCACATGGATTTTTTTTTCCAAGTGGGATGTCATTAACAAGTGTGACAACAATTCCTGGATCAGATTTCAAGGCACATAAAATTGCACAATCCCCTTTACCTTGGGAAAACATCATCAATTTACATTTATAGAATACCACCAATGTGATTATTCACTGGACTGAAAAATCTTATTCACATCTTAGGTAAATATGACTAAATATGGACTTGAAATTGTAGCTAATAATGTGAAGAATATGATTATGTTTCTCAGGTGAGGATTAGAGGGGGTGTGGAAAACTGGCATAAACATATAAGTCTCCTGGTTGGATGGTGTGGAAGTGTGAAGAATGAGAGAATTACTTCTCTTATGTGTTTATATAACAACGTCATGGAGCAGTGTTATATATCTTTGCCTTTCCTGGCTTATAAATTCTTAGTGAGAATTTACCTGAAGAATGGTTATTCCATTTGGGCCTAAGTCATCATATTCTACAAAATATTTATGCTATTCATAAGTACATAGCATGTACTAGACTTTGTGGAGGATAAAATGATGTTTCTTAGTATTATCAGATTTTAAAGTATGAAGGGACCTTCTTGATCATGTTGGCTAGCCCTTTCATTTTTCATATGAAGAAGCTGGGGTCCAGAAAAAGGGATATCCAAGGAAACATGAGAGTGAAAATTTGAACCTAGGTCTAAGGATGATAGATTTATGGCTTGAAGGGGTCTTAAAGGCAATTTTGTCCAACCTCTACATTTTACGGAAAGAATTTGCTGAAAACCAGGGAGGTTAATTTATTGTACTGCAACAAAGTCAGGTAGATAATAAGCTTCAGACGCAAGATTTGAACACAGGTCTTCTAACTCCAGAGCCAGTATACTTTCCAAGTGCCAATCTTCTGTCTCCAGATGCACTGTTCTGGATTTTTACCATAACTTCCATAGCTTAAGAAGTTCCTTTAGAGGCATGATTACTTTCTTCAAGATGGACATTCTTCCACAGGAGTGTGTACTGTGAAAATTACTTCATCTGCCACATGACAATTTCCTCCATCTATCTGGATATTCTTCTACAAAAAAACAATGGATGGGAATAGGATGGTAAGAGAAGATTCATCTCACATCTTAAACTGAGTTGTCCTAGTTATAATTCTCTTGAGCCCAAAATGAACAATCAGTAAAGTAAAGGGAGTAATGGAAACACCTTTTCAGATAGTTTATTCTGGATTTAAAAAACCCAAACAAAACAAAATTAGAAAAAGAGAGAATTTTTAAATTTTTATTCCTTAAGAGCCTCTACTATCCAATGTGGCATAGTAGACACAGGGAAGCTAAGTGGTTCAGTGGGAGGCCTGGAGTCCTGAAGACCTAAGTTAAAATCCAGCCTCAGATACTCACTGGCTGTATGACCCTGGACAAGTCACAGAACTCTGCCTCAATTTCCTCATTTGTAAAACAACCCAGAGAAGGAAATGGCAAACCATTCCAGTATTTTTGCCAGGAAAACCACAAATGGGGTCATGAAGAATTGGACATAACTGAAAAACCAATAGTGGCCATAGGAGTCTGGCTCAGAAAACATGGGTTCTAGAGTGGCATCTGCCCTTATTATCTGTAGGATTTTGGACAAATGACTTTCTCTGGGCCTCAGTTTCATCTGTAAAGAATGAAGGGTGTGGGCTAGATGATCTCTAAGGGTTTTTTTTGTTTGTTTGCTTTGTTTTATTTTATTTTCCTACTTATGAGACTTATCTGGTTTTTTGGTTGACTGATTACTGATTTTGATTGGGTTATGTAGATACTTTTTTCATCTTTCCACTTAATTTTACTTGTATGTTGAGAGTTAAAGGAAATAAAATCTGAAAGAACAGCTGGCTTGATATCTTCTTACTGATAGAAAAACACTCAAACCATGTGGGAGAGAGTAATAGAAAAACCTGCTACTGATGCCCATAAGCTGACCTAAAGGAATTAAGAATGCTGTATATTTTATTCCAGTGCTGGAATGCATGAAAGAAAATATCTAGAAATCAAGTTTGTCTTAGGGGGAAATGTAGAAAATATCAAAATATGAAACAATATAAAACATTTATGATCATAAAAGAAATATGGAGATCTGATTATTGTGATTAACATTATCCTGAAGTGCTAGTAATTAAAATTCTTTTATTTACATTTGTATGAACTTGGGCAAGTGACTTGGTCTCTGGGCCTCAATTTTGTTGTCTGTAAAATGTGGAGGTTGGGAATGGCCCTTAAGATCCCCTCTAGTTCTGTCAATGATCTTATAATTCTGTGAATGATGAAGATGTTGCTTTTGTCCTTTACACTACATTATCGTAAATAAGTTATAGCTGATTGATTATGATAGTAGATTTCTATCTGGAAGGGATCTTCAGAACCCAACTAGTCAACACCTTTACTTTACAGATGAGGAAATCAAGGCCCAGAAAGGATAAATGACACTTTCCCCAAGGTGACAGAAATAATGGGAAATGTCAGACCCAGAATTTGAATCCTGATAGGTTTATGCTGGTCAACATGTAATTTTAAAGAAAGTGAAAATTATTAAAAGAGAAAATTAGGTCTTTCAGAATATGTACCCCTAACCCCAATTATAAAACAATATATATATATATATATACAATACAATATAAAAATACAATATATATATATATATCCATTTTTTCTTGTTGGAGTATATGCATATGTGTTTTTTGGCTAGGGGAAAGATATATTTTTAAGTAAATAGTTTGAGGTAAATGAAATACTTTAAATTTGTTGGTACCTATTTTATTGTAAACCATACAAAGAAAGAGATTATGACATTATTCATCTTTGTTCCCTTAGTTTCTAGCACATAGTAGGAGCCCAATAAATGTTGAATTAATGGATTCTCTTCTAAAATTTTTCCTTGTAAAATGAATTCCAGTTTGAATGTGGGCAGTCACAGGGATAGGGGAACAGCTGCAAGACCACAAGCAAAAGACAAAGATAAATGGCAACTTTGTGAATCTGAGGAAAATGTCTCACAGTGTGCCATAGGGATCAGTGATAGGGCCTCCCTCACTTAACATTTCCTAATGACCCAGACTAATGACCCAGAAGAAGTGGTAAACAACCAATTAATTAAATTCACACAAGATACAGAATTCAGAGGTGTTAAGCTCACTGGGGAGAAGTAGGAACAAAAACAAAGAGAACCTCAGAACAGGGTCAGTGTACAACAGATAAGATTAATTTCAGGGAAAAATGCAAGCTAACTATCTAGAAGAAATTCCCATAGAGCAGATCATTAATAACTACTTCTTCAGAACTTTGCTGAAGTAAATCAGTAGGATCACAGAAACATAGACAATTTTAAAGAATTCTTAGGGAAAAAATATTAAAAGTTTTCTAGTTCAAATTCCTACTCTATATATGAATTTATTTTATAGAAGCCCTGAGAAGTGGTCATTCTGGTTCTACTGGAAACTCATTTGGCATAAGGCAACCCATTCCACTGGTGGTATATGAGATAAGTCTATATGAAACATCCTATTTTATTTTTATTTTGCTTCATTCATTACATTTTATTGACATTTTTCTTTTCAATTGAGTCAATTTAGGAAGGACAAACAATACCCTCTCTACTCCCCTTACCCCACTGGACCTTCCTTATTATAAAGATTAACAATTAAGACAATAATCTGATAAAATAAGCACATCTGAAAATGTATATTACATTTTTCAGTCCTACTAGCCTGCCACTTTTCGCCATGCGAAGGAATGGAAGTGTAATGACCTATATTCTCTGAGATTTTTGGTGCCTTTTCAATTTTACAATCCCTGTCACATGATAAATGAGTTTTGATTAAGTTATTCATTATTTGACTTTCAGTAAATAATTTCGGTCAATGTATATATTGTTTTCTTGATTTTGCTCATTTTTCTATCAATTCATATAAATCTTAAGATTCTCTGAATTCCTCACATTAATCATTTCTTACTGTACAATGATATTCCATTATGTTAAGATACCATAGTTTTTTCATGTATTTACCAACCTTTTCCGCTGTTCTTTGCTACCAGAAAAAGTACTGCTATGAATATTTTGGTCCTTTTTTCTTGTTTTCGAACTCCTGCAGGTATGAACTTAGCCACGGGATTTCTGCTTTAAAGGATATGAAATTTCACCATTTTTCTTTTTTTCCTTTTTCATATTTTTATTATTTAACATTTTTAGTTTTCAACATTGATTTCAACAAGATTTTGAGTTACAAATTTTCTCCCTATTTCTACTCTCTCCCCCACTCCAAGATGACATATATTCTGATTGCCCCTTTCCCAGTCTGCCCTCCCTCCTGTCACTCCACTCCTCCCCCTTTATCCCCTTTCCCCTTACTTTCTTGTAGGGCAAGATAGGATTCTATACCCCATTGCCTGTATGTCTTATTTCCCAATTGCATGTAAAAAACTTTTTTGAGCATTTGTTTTTAGAACTGTGAGTTCTAAATTTTCTCCCTTCTTCCCCCCCACCCAGCCTCCCTAAAAAGGCAAGCGATTCAACATAGGCCAGGTATGTATCATTATGCAAAACACTTCCATAATAGTCATGTTGTGAAAAACTAACTATATTTCCTTGCATCCTGTCCTGTCCCCTTTTATTCAGTTTTCTCCCTTGACCCTGTCCCTTTTCAAAAGTGTTTGCTTTTGATTACCTGCTCCCCCAATCTGCCCTCCCTTCTATAATCCCCCCTCTCTTACTCCCTTTCCCCCTACTTTCCTGTGGGGTAAGATATCCAATTGAGTGTGTATGTTATTCCCTCCTTAAATCAAATCCAATGAGAGCAAGATTAACTCATTCCCCCTCCCTGTCCCCTCTTCCCTTCCAATAGAACTGCTTTTTCTTGCCACTTTTATGTGAGATAATTTACCTCATTCTATCTCTCCCTTTCTCCTTCTCCCAATATATTCCTCTCTCACCCCTTGATTTTGATTTATTTTTTAAGCTACCATCCCTTCACATTCAACTCACCCTGTGCCCTCTGTCTATATATATATATATATATATATAGCCTTCAACTACCCTAATACTTAGAAAGGTCTCATGAGTTACAAATATCATCTTTCCATGTGGGGATGTAAACAAAATGGTTCAACTTTAGTAGTTCCCTCATGATTTCTCTTTCCTGATTACGTTTTCATGCTTCTCTTGATTCTTGCATTTAAAAGTCAAATTTTCAATTCAGCTCTGGTCTTTTCATTGAGAAAGCTTGAAAGTTCTCTATTTTATTGAAAATCCATATTTTACCTTGGAGTATTATACTCAGTTATTCTGGGTTGGTGATGCGTGGTTTTAATCCTAGCTCCTTTGGCCTCTGGAATATCATCTTCAAAGCCCTTCATGCCCCTAATGTAGAAGCTGCTAGATCTTGTGTTATCCTGATTGTGTTTCCGCAGTACTCAAATTGTTTCTTTCTGACTGCTAGCAGTATTTTCTCCTTGACCTGGGAACTCTGGAATTTGGCTACACTATTCCTAGAAGTTTTCTTTTTGGGATCTTTTTCAAGAGGCAATCAATGGATATTTCCAATTTCTATTTTACCCTCTGATTCTAGAATATCAGGGCAGTTTTCCTTGATAATTTCTTGAAAGATGATGTCCAGGTTCTTTTCTGATCATGGCTTTCAGGTAATCCAATAATTTTTAAATTATCTTTCCTGGATCTATTCTCCAGGTCAGTGGTTTTTCCCATGAGATATTTCACATTGTCTTCCATTTTTTCATTCTTTTGTTTCTGTTTTATAATTTCTTGATTTCTCACAAAGTCACTAGCTTCCACTTGCTCCAGTCTAATTTTTAAGGTGGTATTTTCTTCAGTGGTCTTTTGGACTGCCTTTTCCATTTGGCTAATTCTGCCTTTCACGGCATTCTTCTCCTCATTGGCTTTTTGGAGCTCTTTTGCCATTTGAGTTAGACTATTTTTAAGGTGTTATTGTCTTCAGTATTCTTTGGGGTTTCCTTTAGCAAGTCATTGACTTATTTGTCATGATTTTCTTGCATCACTCTCATTTTTCTTTCCAATTTTTCCTCTACTTCTCTTACTTGCTTTTCCAAATCCTTTTTGAGTTCTTCCATGGCCTGAGACCAGTTCATATTTTTCTTGGAGGCTTTTGATATGTAGGTAGGCTCTTTGACTTTGTTGACTTCTTCTGGCTGTATGGTATGATCTTCTTTGTCACCAAAAAAAAAAGATTCTATAATCAGAGTCTGAATGTGAGTCTGAGTCCTATTATGCTGCCTGCTCATGTTCCCAGCCAACTACTTGACCCTTGAGCTTTTTGTCAGGGTATGGCTGCTTTTATAGTAGAGAGTACTTTGTCCCAAGCTTTAGGGGCCTTGTGCTGCTGTTTTCAGAGTTACCTCTACTCCTCAGTCACCACAACCTTTGCCACACCAGCACTCTACCTTCCCCAAGAACTTCTAACCAGGACAATGACCCAGATCCAAGCAGGGCAAAGCAAGAGAACCCTGCCTTTGCACCAGGAAAGCAATCCCTCCCCTCCCGCTGTGATCCGCCGCTTGATTCCTCCCACAGTGCGGGCCTGGGGCTGGAAGTAGCCACTGCTGGAGCTCTGGAAGCAGCCACTGGGGCTTCCTGCTGCATCCGTGCCACCTCCACTGCCCCCCCAGGGCTGTGGCTTGACTGTGCACTTCTCTCACCCAGATCCAGCAGTTTTCCCACTAACCTACTCCATTGTCTTTGGTGTTTATGTGTTGAGAAGTCTGGTAACTACCACAGCTCAGTGATTCATGGCCCTGATGCCTGCTCTCCCTGACTCCCAGTTTAGTCTGTCCTGGCGCAGCCCATGCTGGGCTGCACTCTGCTCCCAGCACGTTGCAATTGACCCTTCCCAGTGACCATCCAAGCCATCTTGGGCTGGAGACTTGTTTCCCTCTGTCATTTCATGGCTTTTGTAGCTTTAGAATTTGCTCAGAGCCATTTTTTACAGGTGTTTGGAGGGATTTGGGGGAGCCATCTTGGCTCCGCGCTCCATCATTTTTCTTAAAGTTTTTGAAATTTGTATTCAGAAATGCCAATTCATAGTTCCTCCAATTTTTACTGTGCCCATTATTTTTGGTCACATTTACTGATCTACAGGGCATGAGGTGGAAGTAAAGATTTCTTTCAGCTTGCATTTCTTTCACTATTAGTGACTTGGAAAATATTTTCATATGGTCATTTAGAATATGCACTTCTCCTTCTGAAAACATTTCACATCCTTTGACCACCTATCTATTGGCTACTGATTTTTGGTAAGTTCTTGGTAGATGGGACAAATATTCTGGTTTTGTGGCACCATATGGATGAAAATAGCAAATAACAAAGATTAAGTAACATTTGAAGTGATGTTGTGGAAAATGCATGGTAGACCAAAAAAGATATAAAACAAAGGGTGAAGATAGGGTAATGTTTGAATATTATTGGTCAAGGTGACTTTCACCGGTCTAGTCCCTAGTCCTTTTCCTTCTTTCTCAATTCTGAAATAGAAGAACAAAGACCAGACTGTGGCTGTCTATATGGCAGGAGAAGCCACCTGACAGCAGCAAAATGAAAACCACTCATGCTACCTCCAAGTAGGGAGAATATAGAACAAAGCAAGTGAAGGGGCAGTGTGGTGCTATCACACAGAGATATCATTGCTGATGTAAAGTTCAAATAGAGTTCCATATAGTTAGTGGTATAAAAATAAATGTCTTCCTTTAAAATAAACCAAGGCCTTATTGAACATCAGGGAAGTGAAACAACATATAATAGTAGCAGGCTGGTATGGGAACAAGATGGAAAAGATCAGAAGTTGTTTGGGATTCAGAGGGATATCTCTCTACTTCAGGTATACCTTTTCTTCTTTTCCATATGGATTTTGCAAGAAAATGCCAAAGGGAACTAAGGTTTATAAAGAATGGTCAATTCATGGAGTATTACACACAAAAGGACAGTTCAGTTGGGCTGTTTCATCATTTTAAAACTTAGAATTTTCATTAACCCTACTTAATAAGTGACTTTGTTACTATTGTTGTTATATATTAAACATGTTGAATTAGATGATTGTAGGAAACTATTCGATTGGGTTATTACTGAATGGAAAAAAAATCTTAACAGAAAGAAATTCATCCATCAGTAACTGAAATGAGGGTAAGAATGATAGGACAATATAATTCTGAGACCTACTTAGTCTAGCAATATGAAAACTACCCTTATTTGTTGGTACTTCAAAGGTTCATGATGTCATTAGTGTGTGATGCTCTTTATTGATACTGATTGGAAACTCCTACTTTATTTTATTCTATTCTTATTTGTTAAGGACCTCCTATATGAAAGGTACCCATTTTAGTCATGGGAGATACAAAGACAATTTTTTATAAAGTCTATTCCTTAGAAGATGATTTAATGAGTTTCTGGGGATAAAAATTGTTAGCTGGTGTCCAGTTTCTGATAAGAGTCTCCAATCTGATCTAGTCTCCAATATGGATGATAATTACAAAAGCCATTCCTAGTCCCATCCAGAAAAACCTTTACAATTAATCAGTTATTCAACAGATGTTTATGTCCAGCATGGCAGAACTTTCTGGAGCTTGCATTACACTAATATAATCTTTGAAAATTCAGAGTTTCCTCCATGCTATGATGAGGGAATAGAGAATGATATTAATAGATCATTTAAGCCATATTTATAGGAATATATTCAGGATTGCTGAAGACAATATTTCTCATTTTCTTCTATGTTATTGCTAATTGGTATCATTTGAAAATATAATACATTCGTTATATTGGATAAGACATGGATTTTTTGGAGTAAATATGACAAACCAACTCTTGCTGATTTTTCATAATTCAATGTTTCTCTTGCCTTCTGGTATTTTTTTTTGTTTGTTGGTTTCTTTTGTACCACACTTACGATGACAGAATATTGGCTAGTAATGGCCAGAAATAAATATGGAGTGTTCCGAAAGTCTTAACGCACCTTTAAGCTTTAATAGTTTAAAGCTGAACTGACTTTTTGAAGCCTTTGTATTGATAATGAATTTCATTTGTCTTAATGCAATGTAAAAAAGATTTGGAAGAGTAAGAAAGACTTTATGCTGAATTAAACTGAACAAGTCTTCCCCACACTGGGTGAGCATGAATTTCTTGGGGTTGCAGAATCCTCAATCAGCAATCTAATCCATTAAATTATTCCCTGGAACTTACTTAATGGTATCCTTCTTGACCTAAAAATGTTAATATTTCTCTCTCAGTGACTTAGTGCCTATGAGTAAATTAAAAACTGTAGAGAAATAAACATGGTTTTCTGCTTTATATGATGTTGTGTCTGGGTATGTATATTTTGATAAAAAATCAGGATAGCATGTCAACTATGCATCCTCAATAAAATATGGCTTTTGTGGGTAAGTGAATAATTCTAAATTTGGTCCTACCATGCAATGAAATATTCCTTGTGCAGTGTCTGGAGTATTTGTGATATACAGCTCACTTTACCAAGTCTAATATTATTTCAGCCTAGAGGGACACAGGCTAAGGTGACCATCCTAGCCTTTGTGGAAAAAGAAAGATTTTTGCTGAATGCTTGTTCAAAACATATTATGGTTAAGCAGAGGCTTTTATTTTTAATGATGATAAAAATGACATTTTGAAAGCCAGAGTATAGGATGACCAAAATACAGAGAAGCCATACATTTGTTAAAATTATATCACTGAAATAAAATCAGTAAAGTTCTTCAGACATTATACTCACAGGTACATAATGGAGAAAACAGGAAAAAAATGAAGTTCATATTTTTGAGGCATTTTTACCACCATTTGAATCGATGTCAATATGGAGTCCTTCCATACTGCTATTTGGATATTTGGTCTTTTTAAAAGCATTTCCTTCCAGCAATAGAAGAAATACTGAAAATGATTCCTCTTTCATAATCTTTAGGAGAGAATGAGGTGAAGAAAGAGGGCACACTTTATTAGATTTTTTACCTGCTTCTTGCATTTGTGAGGAGTAGAAAGTGACTTAAAGGGTTTTAAAACTTGGAAGACCATCCCATTTTAGGGGAAAAGAGACAGTATTTCTAGCAAATAATAGTAATTTGAAACCTTGGATTTTAAGGATAAAAATAAACAGCTACCAAATCGAATTCCTATTCTTTCTTCTTCCATTGCCCTTTCTTTACACATTATAGATTCTAGGATAAAGAGTTTACTTTGCATTGAGTATATATGGAAGGGCACTGAGTTTGAGTTCCTGAGAGATCTTGTCTGACTAAGATCTTCTGATTCATATGAAGAATATGTTCAAAACTTCACTGGAAATCCATGTGTGTTAGAGAATCTTTTTAAAGGATCTAGATAATTGAATTACTTCCCAATATCCTAGTGTAGATTTTTTTTTGGTTTGTTTGTCTAAATGCTGATAAAATTAACCATGGATACATGAATGTAATAAAGCATATTTGTGTATCTCATCTCATCTCATTTCATCTCATCTCATCTGTCTATTTATGATCTGTTATCTATTATCCATCCATATATATCTATCCATCTATTACATATCTATCCAATATTAAAACACTTATGCATATATAGGTATCTAAAATGTAACATGCTTTATTTGCTTATTTAACAGCCTAATGTGTAATAGTAATTAGTCTGAATATCCATTATACAGAAAGCAAAAATACTTTGGTACTTTAATGATCAGGTTTTTAGAAATGCACGTACTGTATAGTGATGTATTGATGTGATGCACTTTTAAAACATTTTGGGCAGATACTTTAAGAGCCCTCTCAAAACCATAGCAGGAATATTCTTCATGCTTCCCTTTCCATTTTGATTGAAGGGACACTTTAACTAATCTGCATTTTTCAGCCACATTTGACTGCACTTCATGAGGCACTAAATCTCTTACACATTATGCAAATTTTCCTAAACTAGAGAACTCCTATTACCCTTTTAAGCAACTACTGAAATCAGAGTGCAAAATACCGGTATATTAACCTTTGATCACTGTATCCTCTGATGTCAGACATATAGAGGACACACAGATATGACAGCTCCCAGGTCAATTGTCAAGTGACTGTATCTATTGATTCTGGGACAAAGTGAAATGTGATTGGTTCAATTTGGCTATAAAGCTATGCACAATGTTGTCAAAGAAAGATACTACATATGTAAATATATGATTTACAAAAATTTCTACTTGAGGACTTACTTTATACTTAACAACTACTACCAGTGTGAAAAGCATGGAAAGGGCAAGTCTGATAGGTGACCTCTATTCATGTGTAAAATGTTAAGTTCTTCTGAAGAAAATTACATGCAATAAAAATGGCATTACTTTTATCCATTGTGGGTCAATGTATATGGTGAGTGAATGAGTGAAAGAAAAAATGAACGTTATTTTGTAGAATGAACTAGATGGAATCAATGAAGAAATCATCTCAATAAGCAATATAAAGACATGAAAGTAATAGGGGAAAGAAAAAATCCAATGCTTGCTATTCTCCCCTTACTGTATTTAATATCCAAGAACCTTATCTATTACTGGAAAGAAAACTATTAGACATTTGTAGTTACTCCAATATATACTTCAGTGAAACCATCACTTTTATTAGAAAAACAGTGAATTATACATTCATCAGAACCTTTGCTTTTTCCTTTACATTGCATATGCATGAGAATTTTTTTTTGGTCTCAAATCACATTTTCCTAGAAAATGAGAATGAAAGAATAAATGGGGTTATCAGTGCTTTTGGATCTATTAGTAGGGAGCTTTAGGTTATCAGTATAAAAGTTGGCTGTTTTCAAAAAGCAGGAAGAATCTCTGGATGAAGAGGAAGGATAGAAAGTAGAAGTCATTCTAATTCCAGATAGGGGATTGTGGAGCCATACCACTGGAATGAAACAGGACCAAAACTTTTTTGCCCTGACTCTGGAGAGGACATTCCAGATTTAGTTCTAGGGTGAAGAATAGGGGTAAGATAACAATACTACTGAAGCTCTAAATCTCCAGGAAGCTGAGAAGAGCTGGGGCCAGGAATTGTCTACTAGAGCTGTACTGAGAGATGAGTCTAGATTTATGTTGCCTAAACCCAAACCAGGTACCAAAACTGGGAAATCCCAAGAGGCCAATGATCAGACCATGTCCTTGATCAGACTGTCTAGAGTCTGCTAAAAGTTTGAGACTCACTGGCCTGAGTTACCCTGCTATTCTTGAAGAATAGAGTATACATATCTGGGGAATACAGTGGCAGGATACCAGATAAAACTGGCCAGGATTATGCAAAGCCATGAAAGTCCTACTAGAAGTGCACAGCATGGCTCTAATACAAAGTCCCAATCTGGAGAGGTCAACTGGAAACATGAATAAATGTAAAAAGATAAAATGTAATGAGATCAGAGGTACATGAGGTTCACTCCCAGAAGAGGACAATAGCTTCCTCCTCTATAATATCTATAAGCAAAGATTCCAAGAAAAACATAGCTAGGCCACGATTTCATTTATAATTCCTGGAAGATATGAAGCAAGAGTTTTAAAAAAGAATTAAAAATTATAAGGAGATGAGAGTGCTACAGGAAAGAATTGGTAAAAGAATGAGTTATGGAGGACAGACAGAGAGAGGGAAGAACTTATCACAAGTGATAAAAAAATTACCCAAATAAAAAGGTCCCTGAAAATTAGAATGGACCAAATAGAATTTGATGACTCCATTAGACAATGAGAAATATTAAAATAAAATCAGAAAACAGAAAATGAATAGAATAAAATGTAAGGTATCTGATATCAGAATAAAATGAAATGCATGTAAATGCTTTACAAAAATTATACCACTATATACATGTTAATTATTATTAGCTATTATTACTAATTGCCTATTAGACATTTCAGACTGTATTTATTATAGACATCTCAAATTCAAACTATACAAACAGAACTCCTTTCGTTTTCCCTTTAAACTTACCTCTCTTCCAAACTTCCCTGTTACTGTTGAAGGTATCACACTCCTAGTCACCTAGGCTTATAACCTACATGTCATCCCTGACCTCTCATTCTCCCTCAGCCCACATTTCTAATCCATTACTAAATCTAGCTAGGAGTGCTGAGCCTGGAATCAGGAAGACCTGAAGCATCTGATTTGAGGTGTTTACTAGCTGTGCAACCTTAGACAAATCACTTAACCTGCCTGCCTCAGTTTCCTCAACTGTAAAATGGAAATAATAATAGCACATTATCTCCCAGGGTTGTTGTAAGGATGAAATGAGAAAATATTTATAAACTTCTTAGCACAGTGCCTGGCACATAGTAGGCATTTTATAAAAGCTTATATTCGTCCTTTCCTCAAAGTTCTCATATATATCCCCTTTGCTTCCCTTAGCCGCTGCGCTAGTTTGTGTAGTTATCATCTCTTGCCTTATCTGTTGCAATAGCCTCCTATTTAGTCTCTTTACCTCTATCTTATATCTTCTTCCCTATCCAACCCATCCTCTACACAGTTGCCATTTAATTCGCATTAATAGAGGCCTAGTAAGGGAGCTGACACTCCAGCTCTTCCCTCCACCAGCCAAACCACATATGAAGTATTATGTTTAGTTCAATGTATCATATTTAAGACAAGATATTGATAAAATAGAGTACATCCAGAAAATGGTGGCCAGGACAGCAAGGGTACTTGGAATAATGCCATACAAGGATCAATTGAGAGGACTGGGCATGTTTTGTATGATACAGAGAAGGCTCATGGGGCACATGATAGCTGTCTTCAAGTTTAGGGGTTGTTGTCACTTGGAAGAGGGATTTGATTTGTTCTGCATGGCTTTAGAAAATAGAATTGTCAACATTGGGTGAAAACTACAGAGAGACAGATTTTTGTTTAAAAAAGTTTTTGATATAAAAGTTTAGTTTTTGGTATGACAAATGACTTTCCAACCATTAGAACTGTCCATATGTAGAATAGGCTACTGTGAGGAGCAGTGGGTTCATCATCATTAGAACGCTTCAATTACTGTAGAGGGGCGTGCACATTCAGGTTTGAGTTGGTATAGAAACCTGAGATTATGAGATATTATGAGTTTACTGACAGCTCCAACTTCAGCCCTTCCCTGTTTTGCTAATTCTTGAAGGCCGTGGGATTCAAATGTGGAAGTGCATGCCTATAATCTTTGCCATTGGTAGAGGCTAAGGCTGGTGGATCACTTGAGTTCAGGAAGTCTGAGCTGGAGTAGGGCTAAAGCTAATTGGGTGTTTACACTAAGTCCACACTAAACCTCATTAGGTTGAGATTTCAAGTGTAGAGGGGCAATCAGGCTGCTTACAGAGGGGTAAACTGGCCCATATAAGAAATGCAATAGGCCAAAACTTTCATGCCTATCAGCAGTAGGATGCATATCAGGCCTGTGAGTGGCCATTACATTGACAGCTGTACCAACAATCCAGCTAGCAGCTTCTGTGGGTATGTGAGATCCACTAACAACCAGCACCCTGAAAGCTGCCAACACAGGTCCTTTTGATCTGCTTTACTTAAGGAAAGTAACGTTAAGGGGTTAAACAATCTTATTTTAATCCAGCATACAAATAACATCCACCTAGTTCAGGGGGAAAAATCAGCACCCTAGATTACAGACCAAACACAATTTGTAGTTTTCAACATCTGGGTGTACAGCCGGGGAGCTCATTAGAACAGCTGGCCCAGAGTCACACCCAACTCCTGCTGTGGCACAGAGCTTCAAGCAAGAATGCTATCCTTTGCCCTCATATATCCTGCTCAGGGCTGGAGGGCCCTGACCTCGCCCAGGTTCTGTGTGGAGAAGTTCCCCACCCCCAATATCACATCAGATAGAAATCAATGGCTCCCAATTGTCTCAGTGCTGAGAAACACAAAAAATGTCCCACTTTATCTGCCCCATTCAAACAAAGGCCAGAATCATTAAAGGTCAACAGCAAAAAGTCCCACCTTAATTACTATTACAACAGCCTAGGAGAGAGCGGGAAACCCTGTCTCAAAAAAGGGCAGAAACTTAGAATTCTTGAATCTATCTGCATTAGGGTCAACACCATTATGGTGTTGGGAAACATTTGTATTATATAGATTTCATTGCTCTTTTGTGTTGGATACCACCATTTCCATGAAAGAAATGTAAGAATTCCTCCAGGAAACATCTTAGCTACAGTACTTACCTGCTCGCCTTATGTCTCTGCCCAAACAATGACATATTTCCTGCTTCTTACTATTTACTTTTTTCACAAGGCACATCAAGGCCCATCTCTCTACCATGTGTCACCCACAGTCTGACAATGGCCCAGCGGAAAGAATGTTTGAGTGATAACCTTGCCTTTTCCTATATGACTAGCTGAAACTTGCTGCAATTCCATTCATTTGTCTACTCAAACACGCCATTTTTGTCCACCTATGGATTTCACCATTGCTTGATCCCATCCCTCATATCTGTTACTATTAATCTAGCAGTGGACTGCTACCCCAAAAAGTCACATGGATGGAAATGCAAAAACAGCCTATAGGTCTTTAAGACCCAGTTCAAATGCTAACATCAGAAATCCCCAGAGCCTTAGTAAGTTGGAGAATGCTTTGGCTATTGATCAGAAACCTCCATTCCAGAACACTCTCAAAAAAGATAACAGGAGTATCAGGCCCTTCTCAATGTAGAGAACACAGTTGCTGTTTAGCTAAAGCTTTCTGACATCATATGGACCTACCTCATTAGTCACTTACTGTTCCAGAAGACCGTTGTTGCAGATCTTCATTATTTTACTCTGAGACAACCTATAGAAGCAGAATTGTGATTAGGATAAAGTGGAACACCTTACTCATGGGAAATCTAGTACTTCTTGGATTGGGACAACTACTGGACATATCTACACATGCATGGGCACACAATTATATGTATATATACAAAATAAAGACAATTATTATTGCCTTTAAATCATTAAAATGTCTTAAGCCTTAAAAAGGCACACTTTTACAATAATGTGAACAACAACAAAAGACAGTTCAGCAAAACTAAGACATTAAACATTGTCTGCAGTTTTACACACCCATATACTCCAACTTTAGGAGGGGGAGGGAAGAAAGAAGTGAGAAAAGGAGCTGCCTCTATTTTCTTCTCATATATCATATTGATTTAAAAAAATATGGTGCTGGTACACAGAAATATGAGTAAAGTCACGCCTAATATAAAATTGCTCCAAATAATGTCATTATACATTAGCAGTGCTCCATTTGTTAGATATCACAGAGAGATGTTACTTATGTTATATAAATAGCTTACTGATAAGGTGGAATTTTTATTCTATCTGTAGAAGCCTTATTCACAAGGAAGAGGGGCCAAATGAATTGCTTCAATTATTTCCTTTGGGAATATAAAG